>NC_138550.1:116971920-117064173 GCF_964273705.1 Natrix helvetica
ATATCCATCCTTCCTGCAAAATGAAGGGTCTTCCTTCATTTGATTCTTACACTTACAGTTATGTTAGGTAGAGTGGTCTGAGAGTGAATGACTGCGTCCCATTTTATTTTGAAATGTTTCAAAATATTACTCTCTTTCCCCACCTTGTTCATATTCACACACTGAATTCACGAATGACCACCTAGTCCTACAAATGTTGTTTCATTGTTAATATATGAGGAAAATTCCAGATTTCTAATCACTATTCTGTAACTGATCAATCCATAGTCCAATTTTCTTTATAGTTTTCTCACATGTTATTGGAAGATAAGCAAAGTATTATTACATTGTGGACATTGGAAAACTCATCTAGCGGCAGAAAGGCATTTTTACTATGATTTGAAAAGCCAACAAGAGATATATTGATTGTGTAGTATTTTTACTGGCGTTAAAAGATTTTTTAATTTCAGCTGTTGTATTCATTGGTGTAGAAATCTATATGACATTTATAAGTACAGTTTGTTTACAAAATAAAATAGTAGTGATTAAGTATATGAATCTTTGGAGACTATGCATAAGCCTTCTTGAACATTCATTATGAAAATTAGAAACACAAAATCTAGTTCAAATGATTTATGGACAGAAATTCAGGCTAGAAAATATACTCTACGTGAAAACATCTATCTGCATAAAATTTCTATTGAAAAGTGATCTATTATATAATGTATGGGCAAGATAATCCATTCTTTCATATAGTTTTGAAACTGGACATCAGATATAAGATAGCTCACTGAGCAAGTTTCATCACTGAAATAAATAAGTACTTACATTATAAGTACTTTAATGAGAATTAAACATTCTAGTATTTTCTTGACTTTTTTTGTTATAAATGCTGGAAAATTAAAAAGGGTTTCTTTGATGAATATGAACATCTTAAACAGATCTGCAGCAACATTATGCATAACTATATTTGGGAACAAAGAAATTGTCTAAGATAAGGACTGATAACAAAAATATTTAAAGCAGGCATTTCTGAGACTAAAGTATCCATCTATAAAAATGAAGGAAAGAAAGTATCTAATAAAGTAAAGGCTAGTTCAGGGGTCGGAAACCTTTCAATTCTGGAGCCAACCGGAAGTCTGGTTCCCCCATCATAGCGCCTCCTCCTAGCGCGGCGTTCTTTTTCCTCTGCTGACCTAATCGAAAGCCCTATCAATTGTGGAGCCAACCAGTAACACGGAGCCACAGCAGAGGGATAAAAGAGCCACATGCGGCTCCAGAACCGTGGGTTGCTGACCCCTGGGCTAGTTCATGAACGTTCATGCCACTGGTTGATTTTTAACAGAGTAGAAGAGGTTGCTGCTTTTGTTGCAAAAGACTATCATGATTGCAAAATCCTAATTCTCCTGGTTCCATATACAGAGCCATAGAAACTTCAAAACAGACTTGTGTCCTCCTATAGCTGACCACCTGTTAGGTAGCTATGCTGGAGTTTACAAATATTTTCCTGTTTTTACTTGTGATGAGAAACTCATAAAAATGATCACTATGGGTTTTGGTTTTCAACAGTAAAGAAATTCTTTTTTGCCTGAGAAACAAAACAGTATTTTTGACAGAAATGAAATATACAAGAAAGGAATTGTAGTATTTACCAAATTTCCAAGGTACTAGTAAGGGTGCTTTTGATTTGGTTGTAAACTTTATAAGAAGGGAATCATCTTACTCTAATGATGGCAACAAACTAAAAGGAATCTGGTAGCTTCTTTTCTGATTAACAGATTTTATTGAAGGCATAAATCTAATACTCCTTTGGAACAGAGACCCGGAGATGTTTTAATCAGAATATCATACCTGTTCTACCTTCCTGAGCAGATCCTTTTTTTGCCTCTCCCACTCTCGCCGATCCTTGTCAAGTCTTTCTAAAAGCTCTATTTTTTCTCTTTTCCAGTTTTTTTCATTGTGCTGAATTTGCCATTGCAAGTCCATTACTAATCGATGACTCTCTGCTAAGAGGTTCTTGTGTTCCTCTCTCTCCCTTTTGAAAGCTGTTGTGGCATCAACGCCAGTCTGACTCTGTGCTTTTTCAGTCTTCCCTTCCAGCTGTAAATTAAAACAAAACTTTCCAATGGCACAATAGTTTTTCGTACAAATTAACAGGATTTGCTACCAAATTCAACATAAGCTTTGACGTTTTGATTTGAAAGAACAACTATAAAATGGGAACAATGTTTATATCATTTGTAGCTTAAGATTGCAATTCAATAAAAAAATCTCACTGAAGTTTATGATTCATGGCTCAAAATGTATATTAACTCTGACGCTTTATAGTACAAAGGGAGTTCAAATGTAAACCTATTTCCAGTACCAACCTTCTTGATTGCTGGCTATAGCATATTATGAAAAATAATATAATATGTAAGTATATTTATATAATGTAAGAACATGTTAAATAAATAATATACATAATTATAAACGAAGAATATAAAAAGAATATGGCTATTATAACCATAGGTGATGCTGCAGCTCAGTAAGAAAATAGAATAAAAAATTGTTCTATGTCATAGTCTCTTCATTTTATAAATTGTAAATACTATTTTCAAAAATAGAAATGTATTCTTTCTTGACTGAAACCCACAAGTTGAATTGTTTAGATTTGGTACACTCTTACAATTTCTAATATTCCAAGAGGAATTTCTCCTTTAGGACATTCCCACACAGCCAACGTCATCATTTCCCAAATACTCAGAGCTACTTCTCAACTGCCTTGACTGCAGCCTTTGTGAGAATCCAAGATGAGGCAGCAGACTATACAGCCAATAAAAAAGGAAACAAGATCTTCACCTCCCACAAGCACCCCATGCTTATCTTCATAACATGCAATTTGTATAGTGTGATAAAGGGTTTTTAAGAGGAGCTTTTAACTGCAAAGCATGTCTGAAGCCTGAGGCAAACATTTTGGGTCCCTAATGAAGTTTAGCAGCTACTCGTATAAAAAACAAAAAGTAGCAGAGATGTTGATTCTGTTAGTAAGTAACTTTTGCCAAACTGTCTCACTTCCCAAATCTGTTAAGGTTCAACATCACAAATGGGAAAACTGAGATTATGCTAGATGAGCTATGTGGGGAAAAAACAATCTCAGTTTGCAATGCCAATGATAGCACAGGCTCACAAGAGGCACAATGCAAGTCCAGGAGAACTGCCAAAATACCACTTGAAAGTGTGCTCATTCTAAAGCAACAGAGACCCTACAGAGAAAACATACAATAACATCCCATATCCCTAGGAGTAGAACTTGTGCCATGAATTAATGTTTAATTTTGTGCTTTCACACCAGTTTTTGACTCTAGCGGCTGCCTGGACAAATCCTGGAAGCTTTCTGGGCAATATTTTTGGAAGCAGTTTGCCATAGGGTCCTTCCTACGGATGAGAGAAAGTGACTGGCCCAAAATCACTCAGCTAGACTTCATGCCTAAGGGAGGAGTAGAAATCAAGGTTTCCCGGTTTCTAGCCTGAACCACTAGACCAAACTGGCTTTTATGTTTTCAAACTGTTGATGAAATAATCAAACCTTGAACATACCTTTGCAGGGAGCTTACCTCACTTACAGTATCATGTCCTTTGACTCAAATTATGGGGAAAAACATACCTGCTCCAGCTGACAGTTCAGTTTAGTCCATTCCATTTCCCATGCAGCTTTGTCAGTGGCATATTGCTGTTGCAAATCATGACGCTCTTGCTCATCATCTTGGAGTTCTGATTGGAAGTTATCCAACAACATTTTCAGGGCATGCAAGAGTCGGCTATTATCCTTTGCCTGAAAAAAGCAAAGCTGTCTGCAGTTCTGAAATATTGTCATTCAACCACAACTTTACAAACTATGGGATCAAAATGTCTATGGAGATTCTCAGTCGTTCAGATTATGGTTGTCCCAAAGATGATTTTTCAAGAGGCAATTGGACGTTCCGGTTCGTTTGGTTTTTTGAAGACATTTCGCTTCTCATCCAAGAAGCCTCTTGAAAAGGCACCTTTGGGATATGGGAATCAAAGCTTTTCTCTTCCCTAATATAGTTATGGGCTTCAAAAAAGAAGATAATCTGGGGAACAAAAGGAATATTCAGCAAGTCCACAAAAGGCTTGGCACTTCTCTCAATTAATAGTAAGTTTTTAACAACATGATTGAGCTTTTTAGAACAATCAATTAATTATTTAAAAAGAGTATATATATAATATATTGGTCCCTAACACACACAAAACAACAGAAAGAGCAGTCAGGCGGACAGCTAAAGCTTGCCACGATTCAGCATCCTCCATTTTCTGACACAACTTTTACAGATGACTTTACTTCAGAGGAAAAAAGCTGCAGAAATAGTTCCCCCCCTTTCTTTTTTGTTCCTTTACTCTTCAGCCTGGAGTCATGGTAAGGTTTTTAAAAAGCGATATTGGTTGGAGGGCAGAGGGAAAGTTTAATTTTAACACCTAACTGGGGTGAGGGAGGCGGGGAGAGGGAAGATTTACAAGTCAGCTTTTTTGGTTTTTTACTGAAGAAATATGGCTTGGGGGGAGGGAGAAGATTAAGCTGGGGAAAGGTTTTGGGAAACTCATCCTGAAGCTGCCTTTTATGTAAGGTCCAAAGCCTAGAGAGGGAGGAGACTTTTGTAGCTTCTCTGCTTTTCAGGTGATCAGGACCAGAAGACAGATACAGAAAGCTCAGAAAACAGCCTTCATTTTAGGGGTGCTGAAAATGGTGGCTTCTCCCAGGAGGCATGGGGAGTAAGCCTAAGAGCTGGGGGGAAGGAGACAGACAGGGGATGACTCTACAGCATCCCTGTGGTCTATCATAAGTGTGAATGAAGGGAGGAGCACTGCATCTGTCATAGCTTTGAAAGGGGATCATTTATAGTTTTGGGGTGTCAGTCGTTGTTTTGAACAGTCGTTAAATGCCCCGTTGTTCCTTGAGGATTACTTATATTTGAAATGTTGAGGCAATCAGTTGTTAAGGTAACTTTTTTTTTTTGCCTCATTCTCAAACAGTACTAGTTTTGTTCTTCGTGTTTCTATCACCAAAAGCAATACAAAATATAACATTAGAGATCAATACAATATCTCAGTATAACATACTTTAAAATCACAACTAAAATATGGAGGCTCGGTAATCTGAACGGGTCATAAACATTTAAAAAGATCACCAAAACCTTTCTACTTAAACCAACAAAAGAGACCACAAATATTTTGCCACTGTTTTAAAATTGGGATGGTTCAGGCTCCAGTGTAATTCTGGTGGAAATTGAAGCTAGAGGACTGGCAGTAGTTGAGCAAAAAGTCTCTACTTTTTAGTTATGAGAAAATGATGTCTGGCGTGGGCTAGATGGTTAGGTAAAGTAGATAAGCACATCAAAAACCACAAGTAGATTTTCTAAATAAACTAGGTGTATACTTGCCTAAGGGCCTCCTCTCACCCCAGATTTCTCAAGTAATTTTAAAGATGGACAAGAAGAGAGACTAAATATGTGGGGTATACTAAGAATATAAGCCCTTTGAATAATAAACATACAATTTTTCAAGAGTGATGATGAGATCACAGTACCAAATATATCACAATTAAAGATAAATGCAGTATATTGAATCTACATGCCACTTCATCTGATAGAATTTGTAATCCAAAGGCCAAGAGGCAGAGGTATAGTGTCTAAATGTTTAAGACCCACCTGTTCCAATTAGCTGGCCTAGCTGATTTATAGTCCCACTTTCAACCTCCTGGCAAACATCTTATTTTGGGGTATTTTTAAGGGTAATTTTTAACTTTTTATTCGAATTTTAATCCATTATTGTACAGTGTATATCCTACCTCCTCCGTCTATCTATGTATATCTATATTTTTGTATCCACATTGTTTTAATATGACTGTACACCGCCCCGAGTCCTGTCAAGGAAAGGGTGCGGTCTATAAATTAAAGTATTATTATTATTATTATTATTATTATTATTATTATTATTATTATTATTATTATTATTATTATTATTATTATTACTACTACTACTACTACTACTACTACTACTACTACTACTACTACTATACGATTGTATCACAGCGGCCAGTTGATTCGCCGGATTTGGCATTGATTACTAGTCGGGCCCCACCCAGGGGCCTAGGACGTCGTAACGTATTTTCGTAATATACGTGCAGATCCAAGCAGTGCAGCTTTTTGCATTTGACTGATGGTGATTTTGTCAAGTTTTAACTGTTTTAAATGTAATTCCAGTGCTTTTGGAATAGCACCCAGTGTGCCGATTACCACTGGAATTACCACTGCTGGTTTGTGCCATAATCGTTAGATTTCAATTTTTAAGTCCTGGTATTTCGTGACTTTTTCATGTTCCTTCTCCTCAACCCTGCTATCACCTGGTATTGCGATGTCTATGATTGCAACCTTCTTTTTCTCAACCAGTGTGATGTCTGGTGTATTATGCGCCAGTATTTTATCTGTTTGTATACGAAAATCCCACAGGATCTTGACCATCTGACCCTCGACGACTTTTTCAGGCTTATGTTCCCACCAGTTTGTTGCTGTTTTAATGTTATAATTTTTGCACAAATTCCAGTGGATCATTTGTGCTACTGAATTGTGCCGCATTTTATAGTCAGTCTGCGCGATTTTTTTACAGCAGCTGAGTATGTGGTCAACAGTTTCATCAACTTCTTTGCAGAGTCTGCATTTGGCATCATCAGAGGATTTTTCGATTTTGGTCTTAATGGCATTTGTGCGGATAGCTTGTTCTTGCGCAGCCAGGATTAGTGACTCTGTTTCTTTCTTTAATGTACCTGCTGTTAACCATAACCAAGTTTTTTCACTGTCCACTTTATCTTTTATTTTTTCCAGAAATTGGCCATGCAATGCTTTGTTCTGCCAACTCTCCATTCTTAATTTTATCACATCTTTTTTGTATTCTTGTTTTGTCTGTTGGGCCTTCAATAGATTTTTGTTCTTTACTTCGATTAATAGATGTTCTTGACTTAATCAGCCAGTGCATGTTTTTCTTCTTCAACTATTTGCTTCACTTGTAATAATCCTCTGCCACCTGATTTCCGGGGTAGGTATAGTCTATCAATATCACCACGTGGATGTAAACTGTAGTGCATTGTCATTAGTTTCCTGGTTTTTCGGTCTAAAATGTCCAAATCAGCCTGTGTCCAGTTAACTATACCAGCTGTGTATCTTATAACTGGTATTGCCCAGGTGTTTATGGCCTTGATTGTATTTCCACCATTCAATTTAGATTTCAAAATTTTCCTAACTCTGTTGGTGTACTCTCCCCTGACAATAGTTTTTACTTCTCCATGCTTGATGTTATCCAACTGCAGAATGCCTAAGTATTTGTAGGCTTCATTTTCGTTGCATTTAATTAGTTGGCCATTGGGCATTTCAATTCCCTCACACGCAGTGATTTTGCCCCTTTTTATGGATACAGTGGCACATTTTTCCATGCCAAACTTCATTGAAATATCGGTGCTGAATACTCGGACTGTGTTTGTCAATGATTGGATTTCTATTTCTGACTTTCCATAGAGTTTCAAATCATCCATATATAATAAATGCGAAATTTTTTCGGCTTCTTTGGCTGTTTGGTAGCCTAATTTCATTTTTTTTAAGATTACTGATAGTGGGATCATCGCGATGATGAAGAGAAGAGGTGAAAGTGAATCACCCTGGAAAATTCCTCACTTGATATTAACCATTCCGTAGTTCTCATTCCCTACTGCCAACTCGGTTCTCCATTGTTTCATCGCCTTTTCAGTAAAGGATGTAATATTTTTGCTAATGCCAGTTGTTTCTAAGCATTTTATGATCCAACTATGTGGCTATGAGTCAAATGCCTTTTTGTAATCAATCCAGACCATATTCAAGTTCGTTTTTCTGTTCTTACAATTTTCTAATATCATTTTATCAATTAGGAGCTGATCTTTTGTGCCCCTGCTCCTTCTTTTGTTGCCTTTCTGCTCTACTGGCAAGATGTTGTTTGTTTCCAAATAATCCATAATGTTATCTGCAATAATGCCTGTGAGTAATTTGAAGGTTGTTGGCAAGCATGTTATTGGTCTGTAGTTTTCAGGTATTGTTCCTTTAGTTGCATCTTTCTGAATCAAGTATGTTTTTCCAATTGTCAACCATTCATCAATTTTGCCATTTTGTAAAATCTCATTCAGTTGCCTGGCCAATATTGCATGTAAACTGGTCAGATATTTGAGCCAGAAACCATGTAATTGGTCCTTTCCAGGTGATGTCCAATTCTTTACTTTTTTTACTCGATTTTTGACCATCTCAGTTGTTATTTCTAATACTTGCATTTGTTTGTTGCCAATGCTTTTCTCAAAGTCATGTATCCATTTTGCTTCCTTATTGTAGTCCTTTGCATTTTCCCACAATTCTTTCCAGAATTCAACTGTGGCCTGCTTTTCTGGTTTTTGACTTTTGGTGTCATCATTCACATTAAGACTTTGATAAAAACGCCGTTGGTCTGATCGAAATTGCTGATTTTGTTTGTATTGGATGATTCGTGCCTCATATCTTTCAATTTTCCTAGCTGTTGCTGTTATCTGCTGTTTTACAATCTCTACAGCTTCATTGATGTTTCTTGTATCCAATCTATACCTTCTGATTAGCTGATCTATAATTTTGTTGTTTCTAAGTCGTTGCTCACGCATGTTCTTCAAATTGCTAGCATCTGCCCTTAATTTTTTGACTTTTTGTTCCAATCGGATTTTCCACTTTGGCTTTGATGCTTTTTCTGTTGTGTAACTAGGTGCTTTGATTTTAATGCCTAGTTCATTAGTGACTATTGCGGCTACACTGTACATTAACTTGTTCGTTTCCAAGATGGATCCAGATTCAATTGTTGAAAGCACTGCATTAACCATTTTCATGTTAGGGGCCAAAATTTTCTTAGGCACAGTTTTTAATGATGGTAAACGTTGCCGTTCCTTATTAAGCAGAAAATGCTCCATGATCTTGTCCTTCAATTCTTTTTGTTTCTGAGTTAGTTCATCAGTTAGTTCAGTGATAACTGGTTCTGGTGATAGTGTTGTTATTTCCTCCCCGACAGCTTCTTCTGGGAGTTCTACTACAATGCCTTTAGGTGTGTCTTGAGTATCAGTTATTTCTGCTTGTGGTGTTGTTTTCTTAGTTTTGCAATTTGCTTGAATTTCCTCAAGTTCAACTTCACTAAACACTTTATTCCGTGTAATAAATCGCCTTTGATCTGCAAGTCGTTGTTCACTAACATTTGAATCTGGTTGTTGTTGTTGTTGTTGTTGTTGTTGTTGTTGTTATTATTATTATTATATATGAAATACTAGACTGGTTTTGATGTACTTTTTAATTACAAATGTCTTTTGGTGGAAAGTGAATGCCATGGCAAGGGAGGTATTACATTGTGAATCCTTGATACATATAGGGGGGAAAAACCTCCTTGCAAGTAGATATTCTTGTTTTTGCACAGAACAAGTGTAAAGTTCCTTTGTGAAGGAGTAAACAAGAATTTCATAGAGCCATCTGTCATTGTAAAATATATTCTTGTTTTGGTAGTATACCATTTACCTATCACAGACGAGTGATCTGGGAATGGGGGATTTAGTCATCATGCCCCTGTCATGGTCTGATCACTCATCTCTCTGGCTGAACTTCCCTGGCGCTACCTCCCACCGCGAGGAGGCGGAACCAGACTGTCTAAGCTGGTACCGCCCCAGGCACCTGATGGAACCGGATAGATTCCAGACGGAGCTTGGGCCAATACCTATAGCCCTGACCCGCTCCCGGTCGGAGGATCTAGCGGCCGCCTGGAATAGGGCGGCGGCTGGGGCCTTGGACCGGGTTGCGCCTTTGCGACGTCTCCTGCGGCAGCGATCCACCCGGGCTCCTTGGTTTACCGAGGAGCTGAGGGTGATGAAACGCCACAGGAGACGTCTAGAGAGCAGGTGGAGGTCCTCACGCTCCGAATCTGATCGAGCACAGGTAAGAGCCTACTTGCGGACTTACCTTGTGGCATTAAGGGCGGCCAAACGTAGACATTGTGCCGCCCTTATTGCGTCCGCCGATAACCGCCCTGCCGCCCTGTTTCGGGTGACCCGCTCCCTCCTATCACAGAGGACGCGGGGGGCACCCCTGCAGGGAAGAGCAGAGGAGTTTGGAGAATATCTGCAGGACAAAGTCGCTCAGATCCGGAGCGGATGGGCCCCCTTCAGTGGACCGGACGAGCTGTCAACAGCGAGTCTTGTGAGACCACTCTGGGAGGAGTTTGACTCTGTTGCCCCCGAGGATTTGGACAGGTTACGTGGACGGCTGCGACCCACCACATGTTCAATGGACCCGTGTCCCTCCTGGCTGGTACTGGCATCCTGGGAGACGACACGAGGCTGGCTTCTGGGCCTGGTGAACGCTTCGTTGGGTGAGGGATCCTTGCCAACCGCCTTGAAAGAGGCGGTGGTGAGGCCCCTGCTCAAGAAGCCTTCACTGGACCCAACGGAACTAGCTAATTACCGTCCAGTCTCCAACCTTCCCTTTTTGGCGAAGGTTGTTGAGAATATGGTGGCGCAGCAATTTCCGCGACACCTTGACGAATCCGAATATCTAGACTCACGACAGTCCGGTTTCCGACCCGGGCACAGCACAGAGACAGCCTTGGTCGCGTTGGTTGATGATCTCTGGAGGGCCAGAGATAGAGGTTGTTCCTCTATCCTGGTCCTATTAGACCTCTCAGCGGCTTTTGATACCATCGACCATGGTATCCTATTGCGCCGGCTGGGGGGGATGGGAGTCGGAGGCACCGTTCTACGGTGGTTCGGCTCCTACCTCTCTGACCGGACGCAATGTGTGTTGACAGGGGGGCAGAGGTCGACCCTGAGGCCACTCTCTTGTGGGGTGCCGCAGGGGTCGGTCCTCTCGCCCCTCCTGTTCAACGCATATGTGAAGCCGCTGGGGGAGATCATCCGTGGTTTTGGAGTTGAATACCATCTGTACGCTGATGATACGCAGCTGTACATCTCAACCCCAAACCACCCCAACGAGGCTGTCGAAGTGATGTCCTGGTGTTTGGAAGCCGTCGGGGTCTGGATGGGGGACAACAGACTCAAACTCAACCCCTCCAAGACTGAGTGGCTGTGGCTACCGGCACCCCGGTTCAGCCAGCTAACTCCATCGCTGGCCATAGGGGGTGAACAACTCCCCCCTGTGGAGCGGGCGCGTAATTTGGGCGTCCTCCTAGATGCCCGGCTGTCTATGGATGACCATGTGGCCGCCGTGGCAAGGGGGGCGTTCCACCAGGTTCGCCTGGTGCGTCAATTGCGCCCCCTACTGGACCGGGATGCCCTATGCATGGTCACTCATGCGCTGGTGACGTCTCGCCTGGACTACTGCAATGCCCTCTACATGGGGCTTCCCTTGGGACGCATCCGAAGACTACAGCTAGTCCAGAACGCAGCCGCGCGGGTGATTATGGGGAGCTCAAGATACTCCCACGTGACACCTCTCCTGTGCGAGCTGCACTGGCTACCTGTGGTTTTTCGGGTGCGTTTCAAGGTATTGATTACCATCTTTAAAGCGCTCCATGGCACAGGACCCAGTTACCTGCGGGATCGTATCCTCCCGCACACATCCCTACGACCAATCCGCTCTCACAGGGAGGGACTACTACTGGTGCTGTCCACTAGGCAGTGCCAGCGGGCGACGCCTAGGGGTAGGACCTTCTCTGTGATGGGCCCAACCCTCTGGAATGACCTACCCCCCGACATTAGAACTACCACTGACTTCCGTTCCTTCCGTCAAAAATTAAAGATTCACCTGTTTCGATTAGCTGGCCTGGCACATTCTTAGTTTTTACCTCCCGGTGGATATATTTTAATGGGTAATTTTGGGTAATATTTTAACTCCTGGGTTATTAGAGCTTTTAATGTACTATATTTATTATTCTATATACAGTCTTGCAACCTCCTCCACCTACGTATTTAATTGTTTAACTGTTTTATGTATGTATTTTATAATGCATTTTAGTGACTGTACACCGCCCCGAGTCCCTTTCGGGAGAGGGGGCGGTCTATAAATACGAATAATAATAAATAAAAATAAAGAACAACTTAAACTATTATCTCAAGAAAGTATGCAGATATCATCCATAGTTAAAAATGTGGAATGTCATTTTTATTAATATTTTGTAAATTCAAATGCTCTTTTATAATAGTTTAAACCTATTTATATTAGTTGTCTGGAAAAATTAAATGCGATTGCTTTCTGCCCATAAACAAACTGAAATATTTATATTCATATCAGCTTTTACTAGTTTTTTCTAACTCCCTATGTCAATTTTCATGATAAACATAATTACTGTACACATAATCAATTTAATTACATAGCTTTTTACTTGTAACAGTAGAATCAGTACTGATGGAACAGAAAGCTTTTTCAGTTTTAACCCCAAGACTATGAAATGTCTTGTTATTTATAGACTCCACTAGAACAGAGAACATGATTTATTTAAATAGATTTTAAAAAGCTTTGCATTTAGATTAGTTTTGGACTTTTAAACTTTAGGATATGAACACATATTTGGTTACTTTTAATATTGATTAATGAATTCTTATATTTTATTATTTATATTATTCATTGCTTTAATAAAGTTTATTGAATGATACCATTTTCCTGTACGTAACTAGTAGTTATCATACTTTAGATCAAAATATATTAACTAAATCAGCGGTCCCCAACCTTTTTGGCCCCACAGAACGGCATTGGCAGAAGCATGGGGGGAGGGGATGGTTTCAGTGTGCAACCTAATCCCACACATGCACAAAGCTTCGGGGCTGTCCTGTCGCTTCTACAGCCCAGTTCCCAACAGACCATGGACCAGTCCCAGTCCATGGCCTGAAGGTTGGGGACTTCTGGGCTAAATTGGCAATAGTTTTACAGAAACTGGATTGAACTGCAACTCAGTGATAGTATTTGTAAAGGATATTGGTAATTAATCTCTTGATATATTTAGATGTCTAAACACTGTATCTGTATGTAGGTCATGCCCCAAATTGGAAACTCTCTCAATACGTTTGTGAGAAAAAGATTAAAATGAATTAACTCTTACAATAGTGATTGAGAAGTAAATTGCTATGGAAATGTTTATGAGAAATAAACATGTACATTCTGCATACCATCATTCAATGAGATACCTTTCTCAGCACTACTTTCTATTTGGGCTAATTATTTGCAATACAAAATAGAACAGACAGAATGGATAAAACAACAAAATCACAACGATAACTCTCATGACAGAATAAGCACCTGTACATTTGCCTTGATACCTGCTTTTGTAGCTGCAACATCTCTGCTGTCTGTAGTTGTGGTCCATGGCTGGTTCTTTCTACTGTGGAATGGTGGGAGTAATTTGTAATTGCAAAAACAGTATCTTCTTCCACCTCTTCTTCCCTCTCTTCATCACCTTTTTGTTCAGTGTGAAAGGTGAATTCTAGCACGGGATCAAGGTGTTCTATCTAAAATTGCAAATTAATTAACATACGTAAATACAATTCTGTATGAAAGAAATAAATTCCTAAATGAAACAACTACCTATTTTATATATTTTCCTTATTTCCTTCTATGAGCTCATGGATGTTTTATGAAATCAAATTGATGAAGTGGATAAAAAATTGTTACATCCTACAAACAAGTTACTCCCTATTTTTTTTTAATGTATAGTTTGTTCATTACTTGTATTATGGTAACTAGGCTTCCCATATTTAGTACCCTCAGAATTCTTTTAGAGTAAACTTGGAATCATGGTTCTAACAGTTAGAGGACTGTAGTTTGCAAAAAGGCTGATTTAATTAATAAACTTCAATATTAAAAATCTATCTATCTATGTTGCATTTGTGCTGATAAATAAATAAAGGGAGACTAGTATAGATCTATTTCAAGCTATTTAGCTCTCATCAGCTAGCCATACCCTTACTGGGAATCGAACCTGGGCTGTATTACATATCAGGCAGTTGTATTAGCCACTAAGCCACAGGCTCTCCTCCTTTATCATATATATACACAAACACAAACATAGCAAAGGAAACATTAAAAATAAAAATATGGTTTTCTGCCTGGATGGTCTTCTGTAGTGAGCCGAAGGACAGAAAGGGGGAGTAGTGAGCTCCCTCCATATATACATACACACACACACACACACACACACACACACACACACACACCATTATTTTAATCTTATTGTACAAATCCTGAGATTCTGAGATTTCTAGAATCATAGATCTAATCTCATATTCGGCAAAAATTAACACAATAGGCTTTGTAATTAACTGCATTGATTTGGCCTCTATATTGGTGATATAGTATATAAAATAATTAGTATATAAATGAATTTAAAAAGAGAATATGCTGCTATATAATTCTTTTTATTGTTCCTGCTTTTAGTTAATACAAAACTCATAATGAACAATTACAATTCTATTTCCGCACACAATATTTTTAAATTCTAATGTAAAGTATCATTTGGTTATTCTGAAGAAAGATATCTTAAACTGCAGGAGAGGCAGAAAAATGTTGGGTTTGTAAACATATTGTTTTATCCCACAGTCTTACGGCACCTTTAAAATTTAAAGGTAACAGATAACCTGGGATATCTGCACAAATGAATATCTATTGCTACCTTTTCTCTTTGATAAGCCTAATTAGTTTCAAGTACCAGTTTGATATCTTTTTTGTTTAAAAACATTGTGACAAGAAATTACAATGCCACAATGAAGGTAGTTTTGGCATCTGAACTTGAAGTGATGTTATTTCTTAAAATATCTTTTGCCTATAATAAAACTATTATCATTATATTTCTAGCTTTACTCCATTAAATAGTATGGGACAGTTACCTCAAGTATGTCTTCTTCTTGCTTCTCTATTTGCCTGCTATGCCGCCAATGTTTTAGCAACCATTTTAATTTCACATATAGGATAAAAATGTTCTGCTTAAAATGTCTGAGTTCTTGATCCATCAGAATTTTCTCCTGACTCCAAGTTTTCTCTTCTAGTTTGTTCTGCAAAGTCAAGCTTTGTACCTCCAAATCTTTTCTTTGCAAGTTTTGCAGATGGTCTTCTTCCAACTTTAAATAGAACAAGTATGCATAACATGAATAGAATATTGTCTTTAAGCAGCTTGTTACTGGAATCTGCCCCCCACATCCATTTGAGCAAACAAAACAAAGACAAAAACAAAAAACCCCAAGATTGCCAATTCTAATTATTATCACCTGATTTTATCAAGAGATCCATCTTTCAAGAAACTCAAAGATCTCAAGTTGAAGACTCAATTTAATTAACTATAATAGCCTTCTGAGAAAAAAAATTACACAGCTCATTTATTGTAACAAGCTGGATTAGATTTCTATAGTGTAAGCATTTGAATTCTCTGGGCATAAACACTCTCTCTTCACTGAATTCTTTCAATGTATTGCTTACATGATCCTGGACTTGATATTGTTATATGGGGGACTACAATTCCTAACTTCATTTTCAACTAATAATTAGAAAAAGCAATAGGGTATGAGTCTAATTATTTATGTTCCCTGTGGATGAGGAATTTTTTAAAGGAGTAGTGTGCTATTTTTATATGATAAGAAAGAGAGATTCTTATTTTCCAAGCCAATTGTTGAAAGGGTCTTAGTAATGAATCATCCTTGAAAATTTTGATAGATCAAACTATCCAAAGAATATGTCTATGATTATGAACCATCCAGGGATAGAATATGAAGAATCTCTCTCGATTCAAATGTTCGAATATCCAGCAAAAGATTTCAATGTTGAGTTTTTAAACAAAGAAACATACTATATATAGATATGTATACATAAACACATTGTCAATTAATTAATTATCACTACTAAAGGTTTACTGTTCTGTAATCCATCAATCAACTGATGATTCATCTATCTATATCTAAAAAACCAAACATTACGCAATCATCCATAATTTCATATCCGCTTCATCTATAATAAATCATATTAAAATAATTTTAAAAGAGCAATTTCTAGATTCTCTATGCAAGATTCTTTTATAAAAAGTATTAGAAAAACAATTTTCACATTCTAATTTTTTTCAGTATATTCCAATTACATTAGTTTTACAATAGCAGCTTACAATATATGGAACTGGATGCACAAAAAAAATCAAAGTGAGAATGACAAACCTTTATACCATATTATATTCCTATAACCAATAATATTCCTGTAATCATGTAATCCATTTTCCAAATAATATGGCTGGCAGTCAGAATTTGATTTCTATTTATACATGAAAATTATATAGATTAAAAAAATCAATTGGCCCTTAAAACTGTTTCAGAAATTCTTAATTATCCACAACCAAATATATATAATATCTGAATATTTTCCACAAATATATGGTGCTTCTAATAGTAAGCAAACCAGATGAAGTTTTCCAGTAACTATTTAATGTATTTACCTGAATTATCCTTTCTGAAAAGGTTTCTTGCTCTTCTTGTCGAAGTTTCACCTCTTGTTCTAGCTGAGTCTGAAGCTCCTGTATTGATACATTCTGTACAGGTAAAACATGGCAGTCCTTGAGCTGATAAGCAGGTTAACACTTCTTACAAACAGGGGTGGGATGCTACGGGTTCGGGAGAATCCATAGCCAACATTATGACTGGTTTGGAGAACCTCCAAATCCCACCCCTGGCTGACCCCACCCACCACGCCCCACCCCTGACACCCCACCACACCCCTTCCAGGATTCTCCATGCTGCCTGTTTTGGATGTGAGATAAGTGCAGGGCCCACGCAGAGGCTTGGGGAATGGGGAAAACGGGCTTCCCGGAAGACATGCTATGTTCATAATTAATGAAAAACCTGCACAAAAATTTTCTGTTGATGAATCTGGTGATGCATTACTTGATTGAATGTATATTTAAAATCCATATAAGGATCTGCTTTAGCTATGGTATGGACAGATAGTTTATTTGTAACCATAGTTACCTATGCAGACATACAAGTGGGTTTTTGAAGTGCACAGAAGCACTTACAGAAAGTTATCATTTCTGAAACTTTGGTTTTAAAGTTTATTTTGGTTTCGATCTCATCAGTACAACTCCTAGAACCAAAGTACTTACCGAAGTAAGTACCTGAAAATAGTTAATTTTATTTCTTAAATTTATATTTTTTGCCCTGGAGGAAGAGCCGATAATTCACTGATTTTATTTTCCTATTGTCCAACTTGGTTCCCACTACATCAGAGTCTGAAAAACCAATAAGTGCTTTGGAAAAATTGGAAGGTATATTAGGCTTCTGTGTGTATTGCAAACAGAATTGGTGAAGATGTCTATGTCTGATTATTGTTTTTAAATGAATCCAAATATTCCAATCTGCACTTTCTACATTAACTCATATAGTCTAAGGCTATTTGCTTCTGACAGTGTGAGAACTTAAGTCTCTCAGCTGTTAGCACTTTAATTGCTTGTTCTCTTGCAGCTTTAAATAGTTCAATGGGCATCTCATCTGATCGTAGCGCTTTCTTATTTGACAGCTGGTCCATTGCCTGTCATATCTCATTTTGTAGGAAAGACGATTCATTCACACATTGTGTCTGTACAAATTGTTCTATGATTCCATAACCCGATTTGTAAAGAGCTTCAGTATAGCCTTTCCATCTTCCTTTATTTTAGATCGGGTGAACGAAGGCACACTCAGGCTTCAGAGTAACAAACAGCTCTTTATTAGCACAAGTCAACTATGTACAATCCAGCGAAGGTTCAGTCTGACAGCAGCCCTTTTATAGGGAGCTGTCAGACCCTTCGAGCAATCAGATTGAATCTCTGTTCCCGCTGGAACAGAGGACCTTGGTGTAAACCATTACCCATGTTTCTGGTATCTAACACTTTAATTTCATTTACTTCTATTAGATTTCTTCATAAGTACTAGATCTGTCTTTTGATTTTTCCCATGAATACTGAACTCTAATCTTAATTTTTTTTTCTTTAATCTCTTCTGCTTGTTGAAAGTCTTTATTTTCTTATTTGCTTTTTGCTTGATGTGATGTAGATATATTCAATTGCCATACATAATTTTAGGTCTGACTTTGGCACTTATAAAGTAAATTGTTTTGAAAATCAGCTGAATCTTTTCTTTGGCATTTTGAGAATATTTTTTTCACTTAATTTTTATGATGTCTCTTATTCTTCTATAGCTCCTTAGTTTCTTTTCTACATGGCATCTGTATATTTTCTGTTTTATAATCTGTATTTCAGAATGCTATGGCTCACTGATTGTAATTCTCTATGTTCTCTTTCCTATTATGTATTAAATGTTATTTTAATGCTGTAAATCCCATAATGCCTATGTATAAATTATACATATATGTGGCTTGAAGCTGATTCTCTCAATAAATAAAGAATTAACTTTGCAAAACTCTGTTAACCTTCTTCATTATTTCATTTTACCTAATCCAATTCTCCTGTAATTTCAGATTTTTCAATTTCTCCAATGTTTACATTCCAGTCATTCGAGTTATATTAGTATGCTCTTTCCAAATATTGCATTTAGCCTTTCTCAATTTTGCACTTGGTAATTTTTTTGTGTTTTTCACCATTGCCCCCTTAAGAAGTGTACATTTTTGTACAACATTAATGTTAAATGATACCTTTTGAGTTATAACTAAACACATATTTGCAATATCCTTCTGAACTATCATTACCATTCTTTTGGCTGGCTTCATGCCGTGATACATATTATATTAACTGAGTTGAAGGAACCCTGTTCATTTATTTCAAAAATATTTTCATTTCAAAAAAGTTGTTTTTCTTTGTTCATTCTTTTCACATTCCATGTACTTCAGTTACATCTCTCCTTGTAAAACGAGAAAATCCTCTTTCGTTAACTGACTAGATTTCTTTGTAGGTTTGATCTGACTACATTATCGTCTCCAGTTCTATTTTGAAAATGAATGTCTTTCTGCTTGGAATCTCTTCACCTACCATATAAACTTGTCTCAATGTTCCGGCCATGTCCATACATTTGGCTTGGAACTATGCAGAAATCATTTGCCACTGGTTTGATTTTGGAATTCCTTCTTTTAGTAGCATTATCTTCCCTTAGATCTATGAGCCTTGCCTGTCCTTTTCCTTACTGTGGAAGATTGCTGTTAATGTTACACCACTCATTCACCACATCAGCAAGGGTCACCTGACATGGAACTCCCACTTCCATCTGCATTACTATCAGAATCAATAAAGCTATTGATGCCACTCCACCATAACAGGTCAGTAATCTTTTTCTGCATTTCAACAAGTGTTTTGAATAAATTGGTTACTTTTTTGAAAACATATAAAGTCTCTGCTTTTGGGACAGTTCACATGTTTTTCCTCCATAAAGAGGGAATCTAGCATCAAGTTGGCAATCTTGGATCTTAGAAAAATTTTAAGAGATCATGGTTTTAAACAACATAGGCTATTTAATTTATTAACATACATCTAAAGTATATTTCTGCTAATATCAAGTTTCTTTTTGTCTTGAAGATGTATCTTTTTCATTATTTTTCAGCATAACTAAATCACAATTCAATCAATCCATCAATCCTAGACTTGCAAATCAGAATGCTAAATGTTTTGCTCCCTGCACCTTTAATCCAGTGGTGAAATTCAATTTTTTTTACTACCAGTTGTATAGGAATGGCTTGGTGGGCGTGGCATGGGAAGAATACTGCAAAATCTCCATTCCCTCCCCCCACTCTAGGGGAAGGCTACTACAAAATCCCCATTCCCTCTGCACTCCTGGAGGAAGGATATTGCAAATTCTCCATTCCCACTCCATTCTGGGGTCAGCCAGAGGTGGTATTTGCCAGTTCTCCAAACTACTGAAAATTTCCGCTACCAGTTCTCCAGAACCTGTCAGAACTTGCTGAATTTCACCCCTGCTTTAATCTACTCGTCTTCAATCTAAAAAGTCAATTTATAATATACTTAATGGCCAGCAAATCAAATATTGAATTCACAAATTTGTCTTCCTTCAGATAGACTTTTTATTTAAAATGTTGCTTCAAAATTTAAGAAATTAAGTGTACATTAATTCACCATAAAAAATGATTGAAGTATTCAAAATTTACATTAGGAAAGACCTGAATTAATGAAATCATTGCTTTTCAGTCAATCATTTCTGGTTATTTATTGCTGGCTTTTGATATAAAGATATAGAACCACTTCAATCCAGATTATAGGACTGTACAATTGACAAAATGAGATAAGCGCTATTCCACAATGAACATTTGCAGCCATCCACAGCTAAATGTTCAAAAATGGCTAGTTCTAGGCCACATTATCAATCAGATATTCAAGTAAGAATTTTCTTCTAATTCTTATGGCAATTCTCAATATAGCAATATGACTAAAATAAAATCTCACAGTCTAGTGCCTTCAAAGTGATCATGGAACTCTATATTTTGAAGGCTATGTTCTGATCTTAAAAAATTAGAAGAGATGAACATACAATTGCTATTTTCTCAATTTAGATTCAGATGGGTTAGACTTTAATGCCCATTTAAACTCTGAAGTATAGCATTTGTACAGCATCTACAGGAAACCGCTGGGTGAGTTCATCCATGTCCATGGGATGAGGTATCACCAATACATTGATGATGCCCAGCCACACCGTATATCTCCATCCCGGATAAAGTGGGTGTTGCAGTGGACATCCATTCTGGAGGCTGTGGGGATGGGGAACAACAGATTTCAGCTGACCCATAGTAAGATGGAATGGCTATGGGTGAGCTCCTCTGTAAGCAGGAGTTTTTCGTCTTTGGTCTTGGACACGGTTGCACTATCCCAGACAGACAGGTGTGTAACTTGGGAGTCCTCTTGTATTCATGGCTCCTGTTCAATGAGCAGGTGGCAGCCATGGCCAGGTGGAAATTTCCCCAATGATGCCCTTTCTAGGAAGGGAGGATTTATGCTTGGTCACTTATGTCCTGGTCATCTTCCGATTGGACTACTGGAATATGATCTACATCAGCGGTTCTCAAATAGTGGGGCGCGCCCCCCTGGGGGGGGCGCGAGGCTCCGTAAAGGGGGGCGCGAAGGCTCCCTTTCCATCTGGGTGCAACGGCGGTGAAGGCGTGGGCGAGGCATAATATATCCCACCTGGAAGTGGCAGCACTTCGGACTGTGGATTTTCATTGGAGCCGCGGGCTGGAGCTGTGCAAGAAGCCTGCTCGGGCGGGGGTGGGAGGGAGGGAAGCATGGGACCGCCCGTCTTCGCCACCGCGTAGCTCGCCTCCCCGCCAGCAGCTCTACCACCAGCATTCCGTCTGGAAGCGGAAGCGCAACAGCCGCTGTTGGGGAAGGGACAAAGGGGCGGCGGTCGCCCGATCTTGCCACCGCCACCCCTTCGCCCCTGGTAACGGCGACTGTTGTGCTGCTGCTTCCAGCTGGGATGCTGGAGGAGCTGCTGGCAGGGAGGGAGGGAAGAAGGGCAGAAGGGAGGTGGAAGGAAGGAAAGAAAAGCAGACACGCCGGAGGGAAAGAGGAAAGAAGGCAAGCAGGCAGGAAGGAGGCAGAAGGAAGGAGGGAAGAATGGAACTGGAAGGGAGGCAGGGAAGGGGGGAGGGAGAAAGGAAGGATAGGAGGATAGGGAAAGAGGAAAGAAGGCAGGCAGGCAGAAGGGAGGGAGGTGCAAGGAAGGAAGAAAGCATAGATAAGCAGGAGGGAAAGAAGGCAGGCAGGCAGGAGGAAAGAGGAAGGAGGGAACTGGAAGGGAGGCAGGGAAGGAGGGAGGGAGAAAGGAAGGATAGGAGGATAGGGAAAGAGGAAAGAAGGCAGGCAGGCAGAAGGGAGGGAGGTGCAAGGAAGGAAGGAAGCATAGATAAGCAGGAGGGAAAGAAGGCAGGCAGGCAGGAGGAAAGAGGAAGGAGGGAACTGGAAGGGAGGCAGGGAAGGAGGGAGGGAGAAAGGAAGGATAGGAGGATAGGGAAAGAGGAAAGAAGGCAGGCAGGCAGAAGGGAGGGAGGTGCAAGGAAGGAAGGAAGCATAGATAAGCAGGAGGGAAAGAAGGCAGGCAGGCAGGAGGAAAGAGGAAGGAGGGAACTGGAAGGGAGGCAGGGAAGGAGGGAGGGAGAAAGGAAGGATAGGAGGATAGGGAAAGAGGAAAGAAGGCAGGCAGGCAGAAGGGAGGGAGGTGCAAGGAAGGAAGGAAGCATAGATAAGCAGGAGGGAAAGAAGGCAGGCAGGCAGGAGGAAAGAGGAAGGAGGGAACTGGAAGGGAGGCAGGGAAGGAGGGAGGGAGAAAGGAAGGATAGGAGGATAGGGAAAGAGGAAAGAAGGCAGGCAGGCAGAAGGGAGGGAGGTGCAAGGAAGGAAGAAAGCATAGATAAGCAGGAGGGAAAGAAGGCAGGCAGGCAGGAGGAAAGGGGAAGGAGGGAACTGGAAGGGAGGCAGGGAAGGAGGGAGGGAGAAAGGAAGGATAGGAGGATAGGGAAAGAGGAAAGAAGGCAGGCAGGCAGAAGGGAGGGAGGTGCAAGGAAGGAAGAAAGCATAGATAAGCAGGAGGGAAAGAAGGCAGGCAGGCAGGGGGAAAGAGGAAGGAGGGAACTGGAAGGGAGGCAGGAAGGAAGGGAAGGAGGAAGGGAGGGTGGAAGGAAGGATAGACAAGTAAGAGGGAAAGAGGAAAGAAAGCATGTGACTACGGTGGGAGACGAGGAAAGACCGGTGTGCTATGTTACGCAGAGGTGTACTTATAACAATTTTATAGACAAATGATACTATTTACAGTCGCGCGGGGGGGGGCGCGAAATGTTTTCTTCTTCCTAGGGGGGGCATGACAGAAAATAATTGAGAAGCACTGATCTACATGGACCTACCCCTGAAAAGTAACTGGAAGCTTTAGCTGGTGCAGAGCGCAATTGCAAGAGCCATACTGGGTGCCTGAAGAAGGACACATATAACACCCTTGTTCCACGAACTGCACTGGGTACTAGTTTGCTTCCAGATTCAATGTTCAATGTAAGGTGCTAGTCATCACCTATAAAGCCCTACATGGCCTAAGGACAAGTTATCTATGAAGTTGGCTTCTCCCCATCTCATCAGCACATCTCTTCTCACTCAATTAAGCAAGGAAGGTAGCCTGCAGAGCCCATCAGTCAAAAGTTTCAACTGGCAATGTCTAGGAAGAGAGCCTCCTCTGCTGCTGCCCCCTTGTTGTAGAACCTCCTGCCCACAGAAAATCATAAATACAAGAACACAGTTTTGTTCCCATCACCATTATAGTGCAAATGATTGCTAAATGAATCAGTTGCTAAACGAAGGCTATCTGTATTGGCTATCCTGAGAAAAATGCTAAAAATGGTCAGATTACCATTTCATTAAAATATTAGGTGGCGTTAAATACAAATTATAGGGCTCAAAGGAATTATTCCCTCTATTTTGCCTGGGCTTCTATGACAAACAATTGCTGTTTTCTTTCAATGAATTCTTATTCAGCTGTGCTAACCTCTAGACTGAAACAATTCTTGTTTTCTGGCCTGTAGAATTTAAGGTCTCCATCAGTTCTGCCATGTGGTTCTGTTGTGCCTTGTTGTTGATGAATCTCTTTCTCATCTCCATGGTCTGGGCTGCGCTGCCATTCCATCTGATCCTTTTGTTTGGACTGTTAGGTGCATGGGTGGGGATTGTAACATAAAAAAAACCAGGACAGGGGAGATTAAAAAAAAATGGATAAGGTAGGCAACTGAAAAAACTACAAGACAAAAATTGTGAACAGAAAAATCAACTTAAATGCAGTGTCATAAGCAAGTGACGAGAACAGAACTAAAATAAGGATGAGCAAAATAATGGGCTGAAACATCTGAAAAGCAAAAAAGAGAGAGGGGAAAGAATGCAAATACTGGTTATGAGGCGCATGCAATGGGGATGCATGAGTCAAACCAACAGCAAGCGTATAAGTTATGGAGTATATGGGGATACAAGGCTCTTCCAACCTTATCTGTGCTGTGCAGAAAAATCCCTATTCAGTGTGGCAGCTGTGAGAGTATGAATCCGGGGAAATGCATTATATGCATTATAATTCAAGGTATTAATTATGACCTTTAAAGTGCTCCATGGCTTAGGCCCAGGGTACCTGCGAGACCACCTACTGCCACCAGTAGCCTCCCACCGTCCAGTACGATCCCACAGAGTTGGCCTCCTCAGGGTGCCGTCGGCCAGACAGTGTCGGCTGGTGACCCCCAGGGGGAGATCCTTCTCTGTGGGAGCGCCTTCCCTCTGGACTGAGCTGCCCCCGGAGCTTCGCATAATCCCTGACCTCCGGTCCTTCCGACGCGCCCTAAAAAGTTGGCTTTTCCAGCAAGCTGGCCTGGCCTGTTAATTTTAACTCATTTTTTAAATGTATTGTTCCATAAATTCGATTTGTTTTTTTGGATATATATTTAATTTCTTTTTAACTTTTGGGATGTGTTTTTTTTAAATGTTGTACGCCGCCCTGAGTCCTTTGGGAGAAGGGCGGCATATAAATCCAATAAAAACAAAACAAACAAACAAAACATTATGAAAGGTAGTCTTTTGTTGGCTACAGGACCTTTTTATTCGCCCCTTACTTATGTAAAAGAACTAAAAGCGGGCTTTTAAAGTATATTTCATTCTGGATTTTTATTTTGGCAAGACCTTTTGAAATACATTTCATATTAACAGTGTAAGAGAAAGTATGAGCATATGTGTTTTGTTAAATTAGTTAACGTAACTAATGAAATACAGCATCCAATATAATAAACAACAAAAAAAATCAGATGCTGTTTGTTTCTATTAGCCTTTTTTGTCATGAGGAAAAAGCTTCTGTATGAAAATAGCAGAGTTAAAAAAAAAGGATTTACAAATATTTTACAAATTAATTTCAAAATCATAACAAAACAAACGTGGTAAAATTAGCACCAGAATGCAGCAAGAAAGACTAACAAAACCGTAAAAGAAGTATGGAATCCACCTACCTGGAAATCTATAATTAATTCCTTTCCTTGATTTCCAATGGGGGAATCTCGAGAGATGGATGTCATTGTGGAAAGGAAACTAGAGGACTCTGTAAGGTGTGGAAGAGGGGAAAGATCTTCCAGTTGTTCTTTGAAGCCAGCCCCAATGTTATCAACCTTCTCCAAGAAGGTTTGCAGTTCTTTCTGAAAATGTTTCATCCTTGAATTAATAGTGCTTAAAAGTTCTGCTTCGTTATTGTTCCCTTTTTTCCCCTCACTTTTTTTAAAAATTTGCTCAGAGGAAGCACTGCTATTTATTTGGACTTTTGTTTCATATATTAAATTGTCTGTATCAATGACTAGGCGTTCCATAGCTCTTTCAAGCCTTTCAGCCTCATATTTGATACCGATCAGTGATTCTGAGTTCTCTTTGGCCCTTGATAAATCAATGGAACACAAGTTACTAACTTCTGAGTGTTTTCCACTCCCAAAACCTGATGTCTTTTCATATACATCTTCAGAATCACTTTCACCTCCAATAGGTCCTTCTCTCCTTGGTTGAGGTAGATGACTTTCTTCACTGTCATACTCTTTCTTTCCTGTCTCACTCTCAGCATCACTATCCCTGGGGCTGCATGTTCGCAAACCTAGGTGAGAGGCAAGATCATAGCGCTGCACATTAGATAACAGTACACGATTTTCGTATTGGAGTTTCATCACTTTTCCACTCAGTTCATTGATTTGCATCCGGGCTGACTTCAGTTCTTCTTGTAAGGATCCACTGCATTTGGATGCATTTTCATCAAACCAACCAGATTCTTGTCCAGGGTCAAACTTGAATTTGTTTAATTCATTTGTTAGCTGCTTATTGTGATCTTCAATTTCAGAGATTGATCTCCTAAGAAGTTCTGCTTCTTCTTCTACAAATTGCAAATGATGACGCAACTCTGCAGCCGATTCCACAGGGTCACCATAAGGTGAGGTAGGAATGCTTGAAACACGTTCCTGGTTAAGACTTACTCTTTCATACTGGCATCTCATATCTTCCATCTCAGCCTTAATTCCTCTGTTTTCCACCTCTAGTTCTACTAACTTTCTGCCCAATATGTTAGCTTCTTCTTCCACTAATTTTAAACGAAGCTTCAGTTCAGCCTCTCTTGTGCTCGGTGGTCCTCCAGCCTCTCCAATGGGGAGAGGACTTTCCACATCCCCATAGATGGATTTGTACTTTTGAAGCTCTTGTTCCAATTCATCTTTCTCTCTGCTTAGCTTGGCCATCTTCTTACGCATCAGTACTGCTTCCTCTTTGGCAAACTGAAGCTGGCACTTCAAATCAGCACTGTCTTCCTGCCAATAAAAGCAACAAATATGTAGATAAAAGGGAAAAGACAAACATATTCTGGCTATAGCTCTGTAAAACAACTTTTTCTACACTATTATGTTGGATTTCAACACCATCATGAGTATATGAGGACATCAAATTAGGACACACATGCACACACATGCACTCTACAAAATTTAGTTAAGTAATTGCTAGTTAAATGTTGGTTAAAAAAATTACCTTGCAATAAAGTTCCAGAAACTGATAAGTTATAATACAAATGTTGCATACTTTTAAATGAAGAAAAAACCAATAATGTAGAATGTAAAAATTGAGATTCCTTTTTTTTTACATTAGGTTATTCAGAATATAAACTTTTAGATTCCTTTCCACAAAATAAGTATTTATTCCAGCAAAAACAAATTATAGATTAAGTGAAAAACCAAATTATATCATTTAAAAAAAAAGCTATAAGAAATTTCATAATTTCCAATAGAACAGAATATATGTAACTCACATTTGAACTCAGAGTCCTTAGAGCTCTCTCTGCTTGGCTGTATACTTGCAGGCATTTCATTACCCAACTAGGAAACATCAGTGTGAGTAAATGTGAAGCTGCTCATAGCTTCCCAGTTGAAACTATGGTTGAGTCTACCTATGTGTTGTGAAATTAAGGAGTTTTTATCATGTCTACTGAATACTAGTAGGGATGCAGGCTCAGTGGCTAAGATGCTCAGCTTGTCGAACAGGAAGGTTGGAAGTTCAGCGGTTCGAATCCCTATTGCCACGTAACAGGCTGAGCTACCGTTAACTTGTCCCAATTTCTGCCAACCTAGCAGTTCGAAAGCACATAAAAAATGCAAATAGAAAAATAGGAACCACTCTGGTGGGAAGGTAACAGTGTTCCGTGCGCCTTTGGCATTTAGTCATGCAGGCCACATGACCACGGAGACGTCTTCAGACAACGCCTGCTCTTCGGTTTTGAAAAGGAGATTTGCACCGCCCCCTAGAGTTGGGAACGATTAGCACATATGTGCGAGGGGAACTTCTACTCCCACTCCACTGAATACTAGTCAGTGTTATGGATGTGCTCTGCTAATCTTTTGCCTGCCTCTCCTACATAGTTATTGCAGCCCTTACACTCTATGTTGTAAATGACTCCTGTTTTTTTCTTCTTGGGCTGCCGCTACTGGTCTTTTAGTTTATTTAAGAGGTTTTGGAGGTCTGTGGTTAATTATTGTGCTATGGTGATGCCATGTGGTTGTAATAGTCTGTTGGTTGTTTCTAAGTTTTTGATGTATGGTAGTGTAATCAAGCAGAAAATATACCCCAGTGAAGAGACTATCAAGGAAAAAACGGTCAGGGCAAACTACTGTATCTAGACAAGGAACAAACCCCCTATTCACACACACTAATAATGGAATGAATACAAACAAATAAGCCTAGAGATCACCAAGGACTCAACACTTCATAGTCTATCAGGCATGCTGAGATATCCCATGTCAGATGTTTGTTTTTCAAAATAAGGTCAGACAATCTGCTCCACTCTGCTTAGGTACATTATGAATATAATGCAATATTCATATAGACACAACAAAGTCAAACTGTTACTTATAATCAGTGACGTGCAGTCAGGGGAGGCAGGGGAGGCACAGCCTCACCACTGTCATCATGGAAAGAAAAAAAATGTAAAAGGAAAAAGGTGAGAGCTGAGGTCAGGCTGAGCTTGTTGCTGCCTCACCGTGGATGACTCTGCTTAACTGTTTTAAAAAGCCTCTAAAAAAGCGCCCTCTACCATGTGCCCTCTGCATGGAGAACTGCATGCCTCATCTAGTCTGACTTTAGGCATTTTAAGATCACTCGAGTAGAGTTAAGCAAGGGTTAAAAGCCTAAAAATTCCTGACGTAAGTGAGGCACGCAGTTCTCCTGCCTCATAGTAGAGGGCACTCGTTTGGGCGGGGCTTCTTCAGAGGACACGAGGCAAGAGCAGAGTTGAAATCCTCTCTGAAACAGCAGGAAAAGGCACGTGTGGGTCGGAGGGAGGGGGAGGAATTCAAACTTCAAAGTGTAGTTTGATTGCAGGCAGAGCCACATTGCCTTTTCAAACCTGTAATCAGTGAAGCTGGGCTGGATCCTTCCGGGGCTGGGGGAAAGTGTGTGTAGTCCAATCCAACTTCTCTGTGTTTGTGTGTGTGTGTGTGTGTGTGTGTGTGTTTGAGAGAGGGGGGAGGGAGGGAGGGAGGAAGGAGGGGAAGGGAGAAGAAAAAGAAGGAAACTTCTTTCGCAAAGGTGAAAAACAAATGCTGTCGCTTTAAATCGGACCTGAGCATGCCTGGTTGTGGAATTCTGGGAGTTGAAGTCCACAAGTCTAAAAAATTTGAAACCCACCACTGGGTCAGTGTCTCACCAGACATAAACCTCACTGCAAGTCACTGCTTATAATGCAGATCAAATATCTCTCTGGAATTATTAATAATATAAATTACTGTAATATTATATGTCATCTATCTTTTGGCAGTCTCAACAGACGGTAGCACTTGTTTCATTTTGTCAGTACTGTAAGCTAAGTTGGGTTAGACTGGTTAGTACTTGGGATGCCTGACACCAAAGAATTCCAAAATGGCATATTAAAGAAAACACTGATAAGATGACATCTGCAAATACTTCTAAACCAAGAAGATTGCATAGATGTGTCATGCCTTCTTAAAAATGCATGTTACTCACATGAAAAAAGTAGGTATTAAATAGAAATAAAAAAACAAGGCAACATTTAAAAGTGTTACATATAAGTTGAATACCGATTCATTTCTGTTATTATTCATTGTATTTACTGAAATTTTTGTCAAGAAAGCGGTTTCAGAAAGGTGAAAAAAGCAGTTTCTTAAAAGAGAAAAATTCATCAACAATTGATGAGTAGCCTACTAAAAAGAGTACTTGATGGAGACATCATTTTAGAAATAGTTTTCCAGCATGTTTATTAATAGAGCCAGTTTGATAGGTTGAACTAGAAACTAGAATTTTAGTCCTATCTTAGGCACAAAGACAAGTAGGTGATTTTAGGCCAGTTATTCTATTTCAGTCCCAAGAAGAAAGCAATGGCAAACCATTTCCAAAAAATGTTGCCAAGAAAGCTGCATGGATTTATCATTGTAATCGCCAGGAGTCAAGACTGACTCAAAAGTTCAAAATGTCTGTATATTTTGACTGCCTTAATGAAAATGAAAGCTATTACTACAGAATCAAGAAGATAAATCCATTTTTTATTTCTGTAAATATCCAAAATTTATTTATTTTCTTTTTTAATTAAAAAAACTCAATTCTTATCTTAGGTATGAAGCCAAACATTCAAAATTATTATTCCCACATATAAAACTTTTACACACACAGACACACACACACAGACACACACACATAAATACATATATATATACACATATTATAATAGATGATAGCTGTCAGAGGAGGCATGCTGTGAGTCCTGTCAGATTGATTATTCCGGGCGGCAAGGTCCAGGAGGAGGGCCTTCTCTGCTGTTGCTCCTGCTCTCAGGAACATCTTGCCCCCCAATGTGAGGTTGGCCCCAACCCTCCTACCTTTTTAATGGTCCAAAGATGTGGTTTTGTGAGTCGACTTGGGCCCCCAGTGGGGGAATAGTGCAATGGAGGTGGCTTATTAAGTAATAACAGATCCTCCTCCCCCTACTCTGTCCCCCTCACCATGGGTCTTTGGTTTTAATGTTTGATTTTTATATTTTAACTTATATGTAATTCTAAGCTTCCCAGAGATACCGTGTGGTAAGATGGGCAGCCAATAAATTTTATAAATAAATAAAAAAAACGAATAAATAAATAATCATGGTAATCCAAAGAGAAATACATAAGGAAAAAATGCAAATCCAGTACCACTGAAGTTAAATAAACAATATAATAAAAGTTCAGTCCAATAAAATGCAGAAGGATTAATACATATTTTCTTTAGAATAACACCAGTCTCGTTAATTCAATTTCTTTAGAAATCTGGGATATAAAGTTCAAAATCATATGTGCATCAAAAAAATGAAAAAAAATTAGTTTAAAATAGTTTTTGACTTTACTGTTTTGTATTTTATTTTTCCTATTGATATGAAATAATTCAGCTATTATTTATCTGTTTAGTTCACTATTTGCCCTGTGAAATTCTTAAAATGTAGATGCTTATATGTGTATGAAATCAGTATGCACAATCAGTCCTTTTATAGACTGAAGAGGAGTCTACTTATCAGCAGCTGAGAGCAATTACCGCTGGTAACTTCGCCCTTGCTCTTTGCGCCTGTGGGCGTGGCGGTAATGAGCATCTAAGAACTCCCTGCTGATGTCTGAGTCACTGTCCCGTGTCTCCTCCCCACTGCTCCAAGGCATGGCATCAGGAGCCCCCTTCCTTTGGCTCTCACCGCTGCTCTATGCCTCAGGCGCCTCCTGGTGGCCGACCAGACTCTCCGATCCCTGCTCAGAGTCAGAACCCTGCCCAGGGTCCTCCACATCCTCCAGAGCCAACTCATAGGGACCCTCGCTGTCGGAGTCTGGTGGCAGCTCCAACGGCTCCTGCTGGGCCACAACAGGTTTATATATAGGTTTGTCTGCTCATATAAACAATTATTTTAGTGTAAGGATGCATATGTATAAAATGTATTGAATTATTTCTGCCTTACTACACAAAGGGCTCTCAAAACAGGACTTTCTACTCAGACACCAGTATCGGAAAAGTGCAGGTGCATGGAAACAGCTTGACTACCAAATAGCTTGAAATATATATTAGATGCGCACATGATGAGAAACACTCAATACGAACAAATTAGGACTGCAGTGCTAACGCTGTGATGAGGTCGAAACTTAATCACAATCCCATACATAAAATATGTATATATTTTATATATTTGATTAGCTGGGTAATACAAACAAAAAGATATAATGTCCCATTACCATCTCCTCAATGGTTTTTTTGCCAGCCAGAATGCACTTACTGGAATGTCAGCAAAATGAAATAGCAACATAGCTGTTGCCCAGGAAACTGGGCCAGTGCCAACATTCCTACCTTATGCTGAAGAAACAGTTTTCTTTGTGTTCTGACCGCTGCTTGGCATTTTCCAAGAAGTTCCATTCTGCAACTCTGCTGAACAGAAACTTTTTTTTCAATAAAACTAAATGCAGAAAGAGTGCCATTCTATTTCTGTTTCGGGTGGGTATCCTAGACTTAGAAGGAGAGAGCTGATATAACCCAGATGATATAAAGTCTTCTGATGGAGCGGTGTGTGTGTGTGTGTTGGATTAGATGACCTCTGAGGTCCCTTCCAGCCCTGGATTGCTGCTGTGCTATTTCCTCTGTCCTACATGTTCTTGTAGTAGATCCAGTACAATTCTGAATTGTACAGCAAACTTAACATAGTAGCAGTACATTCATGCGCAAAGAACAGCACTGATAAGGGTTGCAAACTCTTATTACTTTTCCATCATTATTGCATCAATGGATCATGTCCCAGTAGACCTATTTAGGATGACTCATTTTCATTTGAGGACCGAGACTCAGCAAGGTCTACACCAGGCTGAAGTGAGAGTTTCAGGGAACATTTGCCAATAAACTCACTCAAGTTTTAACTCCTTGTGGGCAGGAACAATAGAGTTGGAAGAGGGAGTCTTGTGATGTGATCTGGAACTCATTCTTTCCTGTAAGTAAATGTGGTACCAGGCCACATTTGGTACCAGGCAGAATGAACTCCTCCACGCATGAGCCACAACCCATGCTTCTTCAGAAGGGGGGGGGGCATGACTACCTGGATTAAAGGGATCAATTGGAGGGATCAAACTCTTTCTGACTTTGAAAGAGATGGTAGTATGCCTCTCCTCAGTGGTGGGATCCTACTAGTTTAACAACCAGTTCGGTGATCGCACACTTTTTTATTTTTCAGGAATTTTAACTTTTATTGTGTTAAATCAACATACACACATAGTTACAAATAATACATGGAGATTTTAAGTACTTAGTTTCAGACCAAAATTTTTGTCACATAACTATTATTCTGATATGATATGCAATGGTCCTTTATCTTAAACTCAATGTTGGGTGAAAAATTAAATATTTGTTTGTTTGTAATATTAGTATCCTAAAATTATATGGATGGATATTTATTATTTTTCCCTTATTTTCAGTACTTTAACTTTTCTAAAGAATAGAATGTTCATGGTTTAAAATGTATATACTATTGTTGCATTGAAAACACTATTAAAATTATACAATGTATCAAGATTTATAAAATTACAAAAGGGGGAAAAAAAACAATTGCTACGAAGTAAGAATTTATGCATCCTCTCCCTTATACGGAATACACTAGTTGATCAAATCTCATGAAGTCTCATGGTATGTGTATGTCATGGTATGGTAATCCATTTAAATACTACAGCACTGTATACTGGTTGTATATCTTGGCAATAAAGTTCAACAATGCTGTTCAATGGAATTTATGAGTAAGAATGTTTCCAGCTGGTAATGCAAGTCCACAGAAATTGTTTTACTGTTGAGGAATAAAAACTTTCCGGGAAGCTGCAATGATTTTTTCCTCAACAAGTAGAATCCCAGTCCTTAAGCTCCAGCTATTTAACAGTATTACTATGAAAACTGAGTGAGGAGGAAAAAATTACAATTGCTCTATATTTAGTTGAAGAAAGAAAGAAATCAGGCTTCAGAAATTTAAAACCTAATTCCAAGTAGGTCAACGTGGATGGCCTCAGTTTTCCACTTGAACAAGAGAAACTAATTTCTCTGATATCACAAGTATTTTCCCATGGGGAAAAATGCTATAGACTCTAAAAGAATGATACACTATGCGTGTTTTTTAATGTGTTAACTACATTTTGTGTTAAAATAATCAATAGCACATAACCCTGACACCAAGGACTAAGTTTTGCTCCAAATATTCTGACACAAGGTTGTTTTATTTTATTTTTTAAAAAAATGTCTTTTATCTACAAAAAGCGTTAGCAGATCAACAATGTAAAAGATTTTTTAAGATAAACATTTCACATAAAAATATTATTCTGAAAATGTATTTTAAAAAAAAATTGTCTTTATCTACAAAAAGCGTTAGCAGATCAAAAATGTAAAAGATTTTTTAAGATAAACATTTCACATAAAAATATTATTCTGAAAATGTATTTTTTAAAAAAATTGTCTTTATCTACAAAAAGCGTTAGCAGATCAAAAATGTAAAAGATTTTTTAACGTAAACATTTCACATAAAAATATTATTCTGAAAATGTATTATATGTCTCTGATTACTAAAGGTTACTTCAGATATCATTGTTTTACCATTGACATATATATTATTGGGAACAATACCTGAGCAAATGCCTTCTTTTCTTTATGAATATCCCTGCTTCCTCTTCTCTTCAGTGAGTTCTGAAAGGACAGAGAATGTATAATAAACAAAATTTAAGAATGCACAGAACAGTCCAAAAATAATAATGTAATTTTTTTTGACACTGTCATATCAATAATTGACTTCATGGTAGCCATTAATAAGAAAACATATGCATTAGGTCAGGGCTGTCAAACTCCCAGTCCTCGGGCCGGATGCATCATGCGCTGGCTACGCCCACAACTGATTTAGCAAAGGGGGGAAAGTCCTGGTATGTCACGTGATGCCAATGACATGAGTTTGACACCCCTGCATTAGGTTATAGTAACAAAAACAGATATAATCTTTATCCCAGACAAAATGTAGCTGGAAAAACCATGTATTTCTAGGTATCTTACATGGAAAATGAAGCACATTTGAATGTACTAGTATCCAACTTTTATAATTCATATTTTATGAATTTATAAGTATTTTTGTTTTTAAAGAAAAATGAAGGAAAGAAGCTTATGATATAAGTCTTCTGAAGGATTCAGGAGTGTTGATGAAACTAAATTCTACAAAATCCTACATGCTTGGGAATCAACAGCATTTTCTTTAAAACTATGAAGGAGTAAACTTCAATTTTAAAAAAATGTTAAGTTTTCTGCCACTGAAGAGAAGGCTGCACCCACTAGGAACAGCAGATGAGCTGATCTTATTTGGCCGCCCCCTCTTCCTTCATTATTTTTACCTAATGCATTCAATCTAATTCCTTGAGTAGATGCAAGTTGCTTATTCGCCAGTCTGACAGGCTCCAGGGCTTCCTGGCTCCATTCTGTCTGATAAGGCCATGAAATACCTGATGCCTTTCCCCAGTATGTATGTATGCATGCATGCATGCATGCATGCATGCATGCATGTATGTATGTATTTATTTATTTATTTGTGATACAACCCGTGGTATGCCTAAATATGGGAGGAAGGTCACTACTCCCTCTTTCTGTCCTTCGGCTCATCACAGAAGACCATGCAGGCAGGAAACCATATTTTTATTTTTAATGTTGCCTTTTTATTTATCAGTACAAATACAACACACACACACACACACACACACACACACACACACACACACACACACACACACACACACACACACACACACATATATATATATATATATATATATATATATATATATATATATGCTGGTTTTGTTGTATTCGGGTCTTTTCCCGTGTAAGGTTGAGATTGTCTTTGCAACGTTTCGGCAGGATCCCACCTGCCATCTTCAAGCTGTGGGCTTAAAATGTGATCACATTTTAAGCCCACAGCTTGAAGATGGCAGGTGGGATCCTGCCGAAACGTTGCAAAGACAATCTCAACCTTACACGGGAAAAGACCCGAATACAACAAAACCAGCATACCTACACCCGTGAAAATCTATTTATATATATAAAAAACATGGATAGTCTGCATTTTTTTGCATTGAAACGAAAATATCAAAACAAAGCTGACTGGGAACTAGATTTCATTGTATTTAAGTACAATGACAATAAAGATTATACTTATCGAAACTTTCATTGCTTCAACCATTCTTCCAATATCATAGCAATAAAATTTACATCATGTGCAAAACAAAAGATATTAAAAGGAGTCTTAGTTTTAGAATAACTGGATTAGAGGAAATATTATGCTCACTAATATATGTCGTATGTTTGAAAAGTCAACACCATCAACTAAAAGTTGGTTACTTCTTATTTAATTAAATTATCATTTCAATTACTCAGAATGCTGAAGATTATAATTTATCTGCTTTTAACAGTTCTAATCAGCTTTTTAGAGGCGACAGTGTTGTGTAACATAAGCTTGAATTATTATATGATTTGCTTCTTCATATTCCAAATGAAATCTGCTTTAAAGCTCATTGTGATTTGTAACTGCTTATACAGTTACTCCTTGGTTAACGGCCATTCATTCCGTTAATGTTTGAAGTTAGGGTTGCTAAGTGTTCTCGAAGTTCCAACTGTTCAAAAATGTATCATCACGTACTTGTGATGCTCAGCAATCAGCTCTTACTTAACAATGATTGTAGCATTCTGTGGTCATGTGATCACAATTCCAACCTTCCCACAAGCAAAGTCAATGGGGAAGCCAGCAGGTAATCAGCAAATTCAATGAGGAAACCAGTCTCTCTCCCCCTCCCCATACACCCTCCCTGAGCACCACTGTGCTTCACTTACCTGCCTGCTTATGATCCACCTAGAACTTTCATCTTCCTGCTGGCTTCCTTATTGAGTTTGACTGTCAGAAACCAGCAGAAAGTTGTGAGAAGATGTGTTTGCTTAATGACCCACAATCCTCATGTAATAATGCAAAGGGGCCTGCAGGGATTGCCATTGCTAAGCAGTGCAGTCATGGGATTGGATGAGATCAAAGACCTAATATCTAATAATCAAGAGTTAACAAAGCTTTTATTTTATTCTCACAATCAACTAGGGTGGAAAAATAATTGTGGTCAAGGGGACACACCTCCTTTGTTTCCCTCCTGGGAAAACAGTTTGTTTTGGGTGGGGCCTTTATATTTATTAGCAAGATTTCTTTTGAGAGCTTGGAGATTGTTTTCTAAAATTGTATTATGCTTGCTTCAGAGTTTCCACTGCAATTTTAACAGTTTTAAATTGTTTCCCATCTGAAAGCACTTATGCTAGCAGTTCTTAGCAGCTGTACCCAGAGGTAAATATGTGGGCTTACATACATAAGATTCAACTTTTTCATTTTTATAAATAATGAAATATTTATGGAAGTCGACATAGCTATACAGATTTTCAACAAACTTTCATTTTCCCCAGTAAGTAGAATTCAATGGATTCTACCTTGAACTGTTTATTTCCAACTCTCAAAGGAATAAAATGGAATTAGGTGTTCAGTGTCCTCAAATTTGTGATCAGTATAACAGATTAGATTTTTGTGCAAATTTTAATAGCAAAATCAGGAATAATATACTCATCCATTTTCTTTTGGCCTAAAAGATGGAAAATGCATTAGTATAATAATTGAATTCTGATAAAGTCCAGAATCACATAGCACATATCTCTACTTATTCTTGCCCAACATCTGCATTGGTATAATTAAGCCCACATTAATTCATTGTAGTTGGAGCACTCTTCACTGAAGGTTATGTGCCTTAATCTACCATGGTGATATAATGCAGTTTAGTAGACGGATTTTTTTTTATTTCCCTGTAAAGGGCTGAAAAAAGCACACTCAAATTTGTCTAAGAGAGAACTAGCTCTTAGGTATCCCTGTTTGTCATCCTTAATCACCTTAATCACCATGCCATGTTGGCTCAGTGTCTGCATTAGTGTCTGATTATTATTCTTTTAATAATCTATATAAGCAACTGTTGAAACATTGAAATGAGCACAAGAAAAAGTGCTACAGCCATAGGACAAAACTATGTCTCAAAATTGATATAGATAGGAAATGTGTCATACTGAGTAAGGCTCCCTTGTCAGATGAAGCACTTGTGAACAAATGAATTTTTTAGGTATTCTTGCTGATGGCTTCCTATTTTACGCCTTTGCTTTAACTTCATATACCAAAGGAAAATAACAAAATCCACAGAACTATTGTGCATCATTAATTAGCTTTCAAAGAATTGTTTGGTTTCAAAATTTGGCGCAGCTACACTATCAAGTTAACCTCCTTGATGCTTCCACCCCTTGGATATTTCCCAAAGCAGAGCTACAATTTCATTAAAGACAATCATATGAGCCCATGACCTTCAATTGACCCATTAAAATACCCATTAAAAAGACACAACTGCCTACTCATTCATTGCAGTGGAATAACAAAAGCAGGCTGAAATCCAGATTCACCATGCTTACATATAAAACAGATTGTAGCAAATACAAAACTGGAAACAGTTACAACATTTAATAAGATCTTTGTCTAAGAATAAATTGGCTTGTATCAAGGAAGTCAGCACTAGGATATTACAAATATTATTAACAGAAGCATCTTACACAATTTGGGAGGGGGGATCCGAAATCCCTCTAACATCAATGAGAGTTGGGAGTAAGAAAGAGTATAAGAGTTCACTTTTAAAGAAAATATTTCAACATATACTGTAGAATAATGACCTAGCTTGTTAATTTGTGTAGCCCTTAATACATATTCAGTATTTTATAATTTATTCTTGATTAACAATTTTATAAATTTTATAATATTTACTAGCATGGTTAACTGTTCTGGTCAACTGATTTATACATATTTAATATTGATTTTCTCAGTCAAAGAGATCAGTTATGAAATTCAGAAAAATGTAGGCACAATTGTTTAAAATTGTTAAAATTCTTTCATTAAAATAACCTTTTCTGCCCTCACAATTCTGTACAAAGTCAACCAATGAGTTTCACAGCTGAACAGAAATTTTAGCATGGTATATATACTCTTTATCTTCAAAAGCATTATTTGGACACCAATTTGCCATTCTTCTCTAATAACACTTTAAGAAGCAAATTGCAGACTGAATGCACATGTCTTTATTCAGAAAGTTTATTTTAATGTTATAGACTGTAACTTTGATTACATTTAGTCATAAAATATTTGCAGTTCAAATATTAATGTTCCAGTAATGCAAATATATATACACTTGGTTTCTTTTATTCAAAGAAACCAAACACTTCTAGTTGTGCGGCCACATTAAGACAAAACAATATATTGTTAATGCAAAAAATGAATAATAAAAACAGAAAAAACAGAGTTCTAAAATAAAAAAATGAAAACATAAAAAACAGTCTAATTCATTTTCAAAGTATCTATATTCAGTGTAAACCTATGAGTTAAAGTTTTAGATCAAAGTGCTATTGCTATCTATAGACAATAGTTCAGCTTTTCCAGACTGACATAACTGCTTCTGGCTATGTAATATTAGAAATTTTGAGAGGTGGAATAAATCATTATAATCCTCTTTGCAGAGGACATGTCTCAGATAATCTTTATAATCTACTTTTATTTATCTATCCATGTACTGCCTACAACAAGAAGAATATTATTTATTGCAATTATTCTTGCACTACCTTGTTTGGCTATATTAATATTTGTCCAAATCTCATAGCACAAATGAGCCAGAAATAGTTTCAACCTTCTACCAATGAAACTTAAAAGAGGTTTCTGTATAAAAAATATGAATTTAAATAAAAGTGCAGAGTTCCATCTCTTCTAGAGATGTAAAACATGTTTTTCCTGTAGTCCCTAATGAGACATTCCTGGAAATGGAATAGGTGCAATAATAGTGGGGAAGAGGAGAAGGAGTCACATCTCAGGAGAACTAACTGAAAACACAAAAGAACACAAAATCTTGGATTCTTGTAGTTTTAATGTATAACAAAATTGACTTGTAGTCTTAATGTGTAACAAAATGCTACAATTTCGCAATATTTTTCTCTCTCAGATGCATGTACTAGTTTAAAGTGAGCTAAAACGTTCAATAGCTGTCATTTTTTTTAAAAGGAAAGGAGTAGTTAACTTTAATATTTTTAATAGTACAAAATTCTACATTAATCTGACAATATAAGCTAAAATAAATAGATCTTTAATTTTATCAAAGAAAAACAAATAATGGTGCTAAGATGGGTAGCCAATAAAACAAACAAACACACACACAGACACACATACAGACAGTACGTAAATATTTTATTTAATCACTAAAACTGTGAATTAGATTTGATGTAAATTATATGTCCTATTTTTTTTCCGGCACCATTCTGAGGTTTTTTAATGCTTCTCTTTATTCTGTCAATCAATGTAACTGTTTCAGAGCTTTTTATCAAGGGTCTAAAATAGATATCATACCCTGCATAATTCTGTGAGCTCTAATGACTCAATATTATTATTTCATTCTGATTTCTCTTTTCCAGCATACTGTAATTCAGTTCATGAAGCTACATAATTATTTTTGTTAAACCAAACATATAATGTGAACTTATAACTGCCACACATTTTGAAGAATATCAAAATTAATATCACAGGTAATCCTCGACTTATGACAGGTCACTTAACAACCATTTGAAGTTACAACAAGCACCTCAAGTTACTTAAGAGCTGGTCCTGAAGTTACATCCCTGCAGTTTGCCCTTATGATAGATGGGAGAGACACTACAGCACACACACAATCTACCTATCTCTCTTCCCCACCCTACCCCCCCACCCCGCATCCTGCCCTGCCAAGTTCCCACAGGCACTGGGCTTTTTTTTTACCATCCACTGGGTTCCACAAACTCCTCCCCACCCCCAGTCGCCATTTGCTCATTTATGTTTTGAAGATATCCAAAGCTCAGGAACCTATGGTAGGGAAGGGGGACAGGACAGTCTGATGCTGGATCACACGAGGAGAAGTCCTGCTGGTTTTCCTTTCATTGCTAGTTTCAGCTTCCCCAATCTTAGTTGCGAATGCTGGGGGACTAAGACTAGCATTGAAAGGAAAATCATTTCCCTCACTAGTGCTAGCCTTAGCTAGTACTAAGTAGGCATTAGTAGGACTATCATAGCTAACCCTGGGGGGAGCTAAGACTAGCATTGAAAGAAAAACTGACAGGTCCTCTCCTGCTGAGCACTAGCCTCACTTCCCTGAGCATTAGCAGCACTAGCATAGTGGAGTTAAGACTAGCAATGAAAGAAAACCAGCAGAAGTTCTACTCTTCAATGGTGCCACATGGCCCAGCAACAGAGCAACCTGTCCTCTTTCCCTATCCGGACCTCCTGAGCTCTGAGGATCTTTAAAAGGTAAGTGTGCAATTGTGACGGGGTGGGGTAGGGAGGAGGCCCATAAGTCTGTAAGGACCCCAAGCAGGGAGAAAAATATGGGGTATTTCAGAAGGTGGAGGCCTTGGGAGGCCCAATGTAGGTGGGCTTGTGCCTACACTAGGACTCTCGGGCTGTCCCCCACATCTGAGGCATCCCATGCTCCACTTAACATGTTTGTTTAACAAATGCATTGGGAAGAACAGTGATTGGGGGGGGGGGTGTTGTTACTTCAGGCAGTTCAGTTAACATTTTTCCCAATTTCCAACCCTAGTAGTTAGGCTTCATTATGATCATAACTCAATGATTACCTGTATATTATGGTTAAAACATATTTTTCTGACCTAACAAGAGTTTCATATGCCTTTAATTATGTAAGAGGGTATATTGATAACTAAATTGCTTCTGACCATGAATAAGTTTCTCTGCTCAACACATAGGGATTACTAGATCAGGGTGTGATTCATACTGGAGCACAGCATGGTTAAAGATTGTTTTAGCCTTTTCAATATAACTTGAATTTTAGTTTCATATTCTATTGATAGTACAGGATTTAATTATTTCAGTTGGCTCTTTTTTGCCATACAAATAGTCACACTATGATCAGTAGGTTAAAGATTAGAATAGGGGAAAGAAAGATTAAGCACTCTTATCCTGGAGGACTTATATATACTGGCAACCAGTGGAAAAACAACATGAATAAGAATGTGCTCAAGATAACACAAATCTAAGCTAATGCAATTTTGGCAACCAAAAACAGTTCAGGTACATTAAAGTAAAAGTCTTCTTTGAATCAAGATTGGTTCCTGTTATACAATAATACAATAGTAGAGTTGGAAGGGAGCTTGGAGGTCTTCTAGTCCAACCCCTTGCCTAGGCAGGAAACCCTATACCGTTTCAGACAAATGGCTATCCAACATCTTCTTAAAGACTTCCAGTGTTGGGGCATTCACAACTTCTGGAGGCAAGCTTTTCCACTGATTAATTGCTCTGTCAGGAAATTTCTCCTCAGTTCTAAGTTGCTTCTCTCCTTGATTAGTTTCCACCCATTGCTTCTTGTTCTACACTCAGGTGCCTTGGAGAATAGTTTGACTCCCTCTTCTTTGTGGCAACCCCTGAGATATTGGAACACTGCTATCATGTCTTCCAATATCTCATATCATCAATATCTGTTGATTGTATGAACAATATATATGGAATTTCGACAACAGCTGGACAGTAAATTCCCATTCCATTCTTCCAGGAACTTTATCCCCTATACCAGTGATGGTGAACCTATGGCACGCGTGCCACAAGTGGCACGCGGAGCCATTTGTCAGGGCATGCGAGGCACGCGCATGCGCGCTGGCCAGCTGAGTTCACCTTTTTAAAAGCTATTTTTTGCCTTCCCCAGGCTCCAGAGGCTTTATAGGAGCCTGGGGAGGGCGAAAAGAGCCTCCCCGCCCCCCCAGAGGCTTCAGGAACCGTCCCTGAAGCCTTCGGAATGCTTAAAACCACCCTCCGAGCAAACAGGAAGTGACTTCCGGTTTGCTCGGAGGGTTGTTTTAAGCGTCCGAAGGCTTCAGGGAAGCCTCGGACGGTCCCTGATGCCTTCGGAATGCTTAAAACGACCCTCCGAGCAACCCGGAAGTCACTTCTGGTTTGCTCGGAGGGTGGTTTTAAGCGCTCCGAAGGCTTCAGGGAAGCCTCCGGACGGTTCCTGAAGCCTCCGGAGGGCCTCCGGGGGGCGGGGGAGGCTCTTTTCGCCCTCCCCAGGCTCCTATAAATCCCCTGGAGCCTGGGGAGGGCGAAAAAACATGCAAAAATGGGGTGGGGTCGTGCGTTGTGCACGCATGCGCACTGGTGGAGTCGCACATTGCATTATGGGTGCAGCACGCCCGCACACGACCCCCCTGCGCTCCCCCCACTTCTGGCACGCGAGCCAAAAAAGGTTTGCCATCACTGCCCTATACCAATGAGGGCGAACCTTTTTCTTATGGTGTGTCAAAATTGTGTGTGCGCGCTATCGCGCACCCACACTATTACACCAATTCAATCCTCCTCACTCACCTGTGTGTGGGTGTGTGACTCCCCCCCCCAGGCTCCAGAGGCTCTCCCCCGGCCCTCCGGAAGACTGAAAATCAGCTGATTGGCATGCACATGTGTGCTGAACCTGACAACTGGCATGCCCGCAAATATGTCTCTATGTGCCACCTGTGGCATGCGTGCTATAGGTTCGCCATCATGGCCCTATACTAATATTTTCAGGTAATCTCCTATCTTTCCGATCGACACCTTTTCTAGGTCAGCCAAGGTTATCCAGATGCTGCCACTGAAATGGGCTAAAGTTCAGCCAACATGATTTCATGAGATTTGATCAAATAGTGCATTCCATAAAAGGGAGAGGATGCATACATTCTTACTTTGTAACAATTGTTTTTTTCCCTTTTGTAATTTTATAATTCTTGATATATTGTATAATTTCAATGCAGATTTCAATGCAACAATGAAGTGTAGTCATTGGAGAAGTAGAGTATATAGGATGAGAGAGGTTTAGGTGAAAAACAATCAGCTCAATAGGTATCTTAGATGTAAAAGTTGGTTACCACATTGATAAATTCAAGAGGTTATTGTGTAAATAGCTAGTTGCAAATTCTTTATTGTTTCATTTGAAGTCTCAACCTGTTATACATGGAACATTGCTTCTAAATCAAAAATACTTTGGTCCATGTCAATAAATCTCACAAAAAAGAAGTTTGTGAAAATTACGCTTGCAAAAAAAACCCCACCATTTTTAATGTAGCAGCTGCCCAAGAAACTGACATTAGGCAAACCACCATCATTTTTGTAAAACCTACCTCCCACATATCACTTGAAGAATAAACTAGCTGTAATCTCTCCCTGATTCCAATTATACTTTTAGCCAGAACCATCACCTTTCTTTTGGTTGAATGTAACACAGACTTGATTGCATGCCATGTGTAGTTTTATTAAGTGATCAGAGTCAAAGCCCCAGCTTCAGTTCTATCTGCTTTTTGTATTCTATCTAGATTAGAAGAAGCAATAGAAAAAGGAGGTGTTTTACTCGCTGCTTGAAGCAGTTCTTGCCGCAATTGCTTTGAAATGCAAATGGAAGAATGATCCTTTGCATCTTAAGTGCCACTCATGTATATTTATTTCTGCTTTAGCAGTCTATAAAAGATAAACAGCTGTAGAGACTCAAGCATGAAAACTTTTAAGAATAGTTCCTAATGCTAAAACTAGCACATTTCATTTTACAAAGAAACAGGGAAATAGAGGAATATTTTAAGACTAGAGAAATAGTGTCAGAAAGAACAGACTATCTTTCTTTCTCAACAGGCCAAAGGCCTCACAGACAACTCCTATGGTTAAATTTTAAAGGAATTACCAGGGATCTAATCACAGGTGCTTCATTTGTCATCTTGTTTGACTGCCTCCTCTAGCAACCAATAAGTGCTAGAAATACCTACCCTCATATGCACCTAAAATGCATAACCAAATATAGTCTTATATATGGGTTAAATTATCAATGGTAAAGGCTTTGCTATTTTGACTAACATTATATACTATCTCTTATGACTTCTGATTTAACCCAGAAGCTAGAGAAGGCCTCCAAATCTAATCCTTCCCTAACAACCACATGGAAGAAATGAGCAGGATTATATCTTGCCTACTTTCATGTCCTTCTGTGACACTCTGAAAAGAAGCCTATCCATAATCTCTGCAAGAGCAGAGGATTTTCTTTATTCAATTAGCAGCCCTACTGCAACATTTCTGAAAGACTGGAAAAAAGATTCCCATAGATATAGCTGAACAGGAAAAGGCACACATATATAACTCTGATTAACAAGACTGATCATAACATTAAGTAGATTGAAGCAAAAGCACAATTTGAGGAGAGAGGTATCATATTTGTTATTTTACTATTTTTCATCACTAACATTCATAACGTTCACTAATTTATTTCAATATATATTTAAAATCTTGCATCATTACAAGATTTGTCAATTTTCCAGAAGCCACATATTATATATTAACTTCATTAGAATGTGTGTGTGTGTGTGTGTGTGTGTGTGTATTTGTTTTAGTAGATTTTCAAGGGTGTAGGTATGCTGGTCTTGTCGTATTTGGGTCTTTTCATGTGTAAGATTGAGATTGTGTTGGCAACGTTTCGGCGAGGTCTCACTCGCCATTTCAGGCTGGTGTTTTCGGCTTAAAGCGTGGTCAGAGCTGCCGTCTTTCTATAAATATTCGTGGGTGTGTGCAGAGTGCTGGCTTTGTTTCAGTGAGTGGATTGATTGGCTGTGTGGTTGTATCATGATTGGTAGATTGGTGCTGGCTGTGTGTCCATTATTGTTTTGTGTTGTAACAGCCTGGGTGGTGGGTGGGGATTGTTTGTTGACTAGGGCTGGTTTCCAGATGTCTGGTAGGCGGGAGGTATCATCATGTTTATTCATGTTGTGGAGGTGTTTCTCTATTTCAAGAGAATAATTATGGAAGCCCCACAACATGAATAAATGTGATGAAACCTCCTGCAACCTGCAGAGCCTCCTAGGGCTAGATTGGTTCCAAGCCCTGGGCCTCAGGGGCCTTGAAAGACAACGGCGCTGAAGCCATCTTTAAGGAGTTTGAGGACATCTTTGGCACTGGTCTGGAAAGCCACCGTTGCTGAGCCCTTACACCGTCTCCTAGCTAAGAACGTGAAGTGGTCCTGGGGAAGAGCCAAGGCTGCCGCATTTGCCGCAGTAAAACGACTCCTTTCGGCGGATTCCTTCCTTGTTCAGTACAGCCAGACCCTGCTGTTGGTGCTGACCTGCGACACTTTACCGTTCGGCATCACGCCATCCTCAGCCACCACATGCCCAACGGAACCAAAGGCCCTATTGCATTTTACTCCAGGACCTTGTCCGCCACAGAGCAGAAATACAGCCAGCTGGACCGTGAGGCTTTGGCTGCAGTGGCCGGAGTAAAAAGATTCCACGAATACATTTATGGATGGGACTTCAAACTGATTACGGATCACAAGCCATTGTTGGGCTTACTGGTTGGGGACCAACCTACCCCATTGTCTTTATCACCCCGCAAGACCAGATGGACCATTTTCCTAGCTGCCTACTCCTACCGCCTCATCCACCGACCAGGGTCCACTTTGGGGCACGCTAACGCTCTCAGCCGCTGCCCGGTGCCTGAACTTCTTGCTGACCCTACCCCCGAGATGCCAGTCCTCCTCATTGACTGCCTAGAGACTGGGCCTGTCTCGTCCACTGACGTTGCCCATCACTCTGCAAAGGACTCCACCATCAAGCAAATTTTGAACTGGGTGTGGAGGGGGTGGCCCAAGGGGCCTGTTGGGGCTGATTTTAAAATGTATTTTACTAAACGCAATGAATTATCAGTTGTAAATGGCTGTTTACTGTAGGGGGACTGGGTTGTTGTTCCACCCAAACTGCGCATTGCAGTATTAGAGGCTTTACACGTAGGGCATCCTGGAATTGTCAGGATGAAGTCTTTGGCTAGGAATTACGTATGGTGGCCTAACATGGACATGGATATCGAAGAATGGGTGGCTACCTGCACACCATTCCAGGAGTCCAGACTAGCTCCCCCAGAGGCACCCGCTAAAGAGTGGGAGTGACCTCAAACACCATGGTCTAGGGTGCACATTGACTTTGCTGGCCCAGTTCATGGCCAGACATTCTTAGTAGTTGTGGACGCCTACTTGAAATGGTTAGAGGTAGTCCTGATGACTTCCACTATGGTAGAAGCAGTCATCAAGGTGCTATGGAGACTTTTGCCATGCAATTTGAGACCTTCCTAGCAGCTCAGGGAAACAGGCATGCCCTGGTTGCGCAAAAGAGGCCCTCTCTAGGATGGGGTCAGGAGATTGGCAAACATGGGTTGACCACTATTTGCTAATTCAGCACATCACACCCAATGCCACTACAGGGAGAAGCCCCTTCAAGCTTCTCATGGGTTGCCGGCTAAGGTCCCACTTAGACTGGCTACACCCCAATTATTCTGCCTCATTGCCCCCAGACTCCACAAGCAAGATTTGGACTTTTAGCATAGGGAATTCGGTATACACCCACAACTATGCCGGGGGAACTCTGTGGATTCCTGCCACAGTGATAGGCATCACCGGCCCTCGCTTTTACCTCCTAGAGCTCGAGGATGGTAGGAATTAGAAAAGGCATATTGACCAATTCTCTCCAACTCCACTCTTAGACAACCAGAAATAACTCCTGCATGAGTTCGCCAAAGCCTTACCCAAACGGAGCAAATGCTCACTCTTCCACAGCCAGCTCAAGCCCGAGGGTACTGGGAAACTTATCTGGTTTTGTTGCAGGCCCACAGCGAGCTCCGAGCGAACTGACTCCAGAAGCTCCAGCAGCAGCCTGTGAAAGGTTCCAGGAGCTTCCACCAAGTGGAGCTGCGGAGCAAATAGGTCTGTCCGACCTGTCCAAGGAAACCCCTCCTACTGAACTGCACAGGTCAGGCAGAGCTACCCAAAAGCCCGCCTACCTGCATGACTATATTACCAGTAGGATTGTTCCATCTAAGAAGGGAGGGGTGTTAGATACTTGTACTAACTGCAGTAGTTTCCACCAAGGTCCTCTGTTCTGGAGGGAACAGAGGTTTAATCCTATTGGTCGAAGGGTCTGACAGCTCCCTATAAAAGGCTGCTGTCAGACTCAACCTTCGCTGGATTATTCTCACTTGTTGCATTTAATATATAGCTGTTGTTACCGTAACCTGTGTGTACCTATCCATTACCCAATCTAACAATTTGGAACAGCCTTCTACAGTTAATCTAGATCAGCAGCCCCCAACTTTTTGGCACCAGGGACCAGTTTTGTGGAAGACAATTTTTCCATGGACTGGGAGGAGGGAGATTTTGGTTTCATTCACTCTCCTGCGGCTCACCTCCAGCTGTGCTGCCTAGTTCCCAACAGGCCATGGACCAGTAGCGATCTGTGGGCTAGGAGTTGGGAACCCCTGAACTAGATGACATCTTTTCTCTTGAAGTCAAGTGATTTCTGAAAGTCTTTTTTAGCCAAGTAAAAAATTGGATAAAACTTTCGGTTACTTTTTTCTGCAAGTTCTTCTTTAGCTGTATAAATTTATTTCATCTTTGTTCTGCATGTCTTCCAGTTCAAATAATTATGGATTTCACTTTTCTCTGGGATGTGTACAACTTCTAACACTAAATACTTTTGAGTAGGTCTATGTAACTATTATGATCTAATGGTATTTTATGAATAATCAAGACACACCTCATATTTTTCAGATGAGGAAGTTATTACAGCACAGTGAAGTTATTATAGGCAAACTCCCTTCAATCTTGGATACTTGGATGCTGTCTTAATGGCATGAGCCATGGGGATTTCAGTTTTTTTTTCTAAAAAAATTGCAGTGTAAAAATTAAAACACAATACAAGCTGCTAAGAGAATGCATGACATTTATTTGCTGCAGTGGTGTGTGTGTGTGTGTGTGTGTCTTTGTCTGTTTTATCTACAAGGAATATATTAAGCTTCAGCCAGTAAGGCTTGCTGGAATTTCCAATAGATCTACATTTTCAACATTCTTATTTACTTCCAAGATTAATTTAAAATTATTATTATTATTATTTCTTTATCAATTAGAAGACACAATTTTGTGACCTAACATATAGGAATTCTTACGTGGTAATTACAGATAATTATACAAAAGAATATTCTCTCAGAATATTCTTAACAGAAAAAACATCCTTTCAAATGTTCTGCATAATAAACATGTTATAATGTCTTTCGTGAAGATGAAATATGAAAAATAAAATGAAAATGAATAGAGACTACAAATAACAATCGGTCGTTTATTTATTTGTATTACACCTTTATTATTTTTACAAATAACTCAAGGTGGCAAACTCATCCAACAGACCTTCATCCTCCTATTTTTCCCACAACAGCAGCCCTATGAGGTGCATTGGCCTGAGAGAGAGTGACTGGCTCAAAGACACCTAAATGGCTTTCATGGCTAAGATCAATACCGTGTTTCCCCGAAAATAAGAACAGGGTCTTATTTTCTTTTGATCCCCGAAATAAGCGCTTGGCCTTATTTTCGGGAGGTCTTATTATTTTTGAGGTACAAAAGCCGGTGAACCTGGTTCCTTCATAGCTGTTGCTTTGTTGCAGTATTTTGGGGGGAAGGCTTATTTGAGCACATGTGCTCAAAAGCCCAATTGGGCTTATTATCCAGGGAGGTCTTATTTTCAGGGAAATAGGGTATCCGAGCTCTCCATCAAATGAAGAAAACTACTTCCAGATTATTGGGGGGGGGGGAGGAAGAACCTGGCTAATATGTAGGCATTTATGTACATGTGCATATACTGTATGTCTTCAGGTTGCTTGATTTTTACCCATTTTTCCCCCTACTGTTCCCCCCCCCCATTTTTAAAAAAATCACATAGACTGTTTTCAGACTCTTCTAAGTTTGGCTTTATGTTATTAGGCACACCACAAGTAATTAATCCAAATCACATGTTTCATTAATCAAAATGAAACCTTATTTTTTCACTTGCTTCTTTGCTATCCAAAGAGGTGGCAGCACCTATCTGACATCTACATAATCTTGAAAAGCAGAACAGATCTATTTAATATGGGACTTCACCAGCTAATCTCAGTTTTGCAAGCTAAGCTGCAAAAATGAATATCTATCTATCTATCTATCTATCTATCTATCTATCTATCTATCTATCTATCCATCCATCCATCCATTCATCCATCCTTCTATCCATCCACCCACCCACTCATTCATTCATTCCTGGATGGAAGCACTAGCAATTTTTGTTGTTGTTAAGAAAACTATCAATTTGTAGTCATGCTCAACACAAAGGAAATTTCACTTTGCTTTTCCCCCCCCTGCCATGCCAAATCTTGTCGCTAAACCCTGCTTCTCTTGTTTAATTTCTATCCTTCTCATTTCATTCTGCTAACTTTGTCAAACCCTGTTTCTAAAGCCAGATATTTCTGTCTACCTCCATCTTCTTTCCTCTACCCTGCAAAGATTTCCTTCCAGGAACTCTGCTGAATTGTAACTCCCCCATTATGCTACCCTGCTGCTGAAGCTGTTACATAGATGTGCTGCTTAATGCCCTTGGGGCTGCTGACCACTCATTAGTTTAGATTAAGGAACATAAAATCTCAGGCAGCAGAACAATAGTCATCTCTCTAATTAAGGAAGGAAAGTATGAACAGGTATCAATAAACTGATCAAATATTTTATGAAAGTAATACATTTATAACAAATGAACAACGAAGTAATATATTTTAGTTAAAAATAGTGTAGATTTATTTCTATTTGTTTTCATATTTTAATATGAAATTAAATAGGAGTCCATTAGTCAACACCACCAATTTTGTATCCTGGGTTTTAAAAATGTTCAGAAACTAAAATGTAACATGATTGTTAAGTTCTTTGTCTCAGTTCTAATTCAAAGTTATTGGCATTTATAATAACAAAGATGCTAGCTTTTACATGAGAAATTGTTATGAAGTATGCAATATTATAATTTTAACAATCTGGGGAACCTTCCAAATTTATTTATTCCTCAACCTCTATCAGACTAGAGGAAGAACCTAAAGCAAGTGTGTGTTTTGTGTGCGTGTGTTTTGCACAGCTTTTCCCAATTCAGTGTTTTTTATAAATATTAAATATCAAATCTCATAATTTCCAGCCAATTTTGCCAAAGGCAAAAGAAAAATTAAAGCACAATGGAACTAGAAAAGAAAGAATCTGTACTTACGCTGAGATTACTACTCTGATTTGGTACTTGGTACATAGGGATACAGATAGACTGGCTGATTTATTGACTTCTTATTGAAATTATGATGATGCTGAACAAATAATTTTATCACTAATGCTCACATTTACCAGTTTTGCAGCATAACATAGCCCTGTAATCACCATTATAGTCAGTATACATCCTCTGTTTGACCTGTTTTCTTTTTCTTTTAAGAATGTACAAGATTGGAGAGGAAGGGATTACAAGAAACTAAGAATGTACACAATGGTGAATCCACATTGAAAGGAATGCAGTTCAGTAATGCCAGCAGCCCTGAACATTCTCAGAGCTAGGAGTCATGAGCATGTGACACAATAGACCAATTTATTCTTCATTGTATGCCTGCTCACTCTCTTGTAATCCCTTCCTCTCCAATTTCTCCACTGTCCTAGTAGGGGTTGAGAAAGAAAAAAAATAGATCATGAGATTGCGTACAGAAGTCACTTGTTCTTCCTTTCCCCCTTCCTCACAGAGCCAAGAGATTGCTTAAATAAACAAACATGGAAGGAAAGGGAAAAAAGCAAACCATCTCTATCGACAATTTCTCCTGTGCCTGGTTTGTTTCCACCCCCTCTACCCTCTCATCACAGAGCAGAGAGATTGGAGAGGGAGGGATTACAAGAAATTAAGCAGGTACACAATGGGGAATTCAGTGTCTGTATGCATAATGGACTTTAGGTTGCTAGTGCCATTGTATTCATTTTAATATATATTTGCATTTATGTGCCTCCTTACTGTCTTGTAATCCTTTCCCCTCCAATGAATGTAAATATAAACATAGATTCCCTTCTGGCAAATTATTCCAATGCTAGGGTGAATATTCCAAAAGGTGGGGAAATGATCAGGAAGCAAATAAAAGCCAAAGATGCAAAAACAGACAGGCGTTGTAATTTGGCTATCCCAGCACCTGGTGACCATTCCAAAGGACAGGGAAATGATGAAAAGGAAAACACAGTTGCGTTCGTGTTCTGGATTTTCTACTTAGCGACTGTATCACTTAACAAGAGAACTGCTGGTCTCAATTGTGGTCACTAAAGAAGGACTACTTGAACGTAGGTTGCATATCTTATGATCATAGAGCCTATCAGATCATACAGCTCAATCTGTAATATTTTGAATTATTTCTCCCAAAAAGCAACACACTGTCATTGTTCTGACTTCTAGCACATTGCTAGCTGTTGTAGTGCTGGCAATTTTTATGCACTCAGTTGCTTGCCTGCCAGTTTGGTGTTGTTGTAAACATTGTTAAATGTGGATTGTACAGTATATAAAGAGTTTTTGAATGTTTTCTATTTTTATCTAGGGGCTCCCTGAGACTTCAAAATTATTTCAAGTGTTCTTCTAGGGTGAAAAGGTTGAGAAAGGCTGATTTAGAGGATTAAATTTGGAGGATTATATTAATGTGTGATGGATAAATCCCTATCAGTTCTGAAAAGCAGTATGTTTATAAAATGATTCCCACTCTGAGATTATGTATTTGAAACCTGTTGCATAAATTTTAAGTTCTTTTTTTGTCTAAGACATCAGGGCAAAGAAACACATACATATGTATATAAAAACAATAAAACTTTAACATAAACTTAACATATACTATACTTCTAGTTATATTTTAGACACTAAAACTTAGATATTTATTATTTAAATAATCCCATAGTTTTTCCAAGATTTTATGAATGTTGTACATGCAGGGTAACATTTTTAAAATGATAATCCAAAAATATTTTCTTAAACAACACACCAGACCTATGTAATTTGGTCAGTCTAAATTACAGATAGGTTATACGAAATTGCGTGGACCTCTGACTCCTTTCTCATAACTCAATAGATATTGTTATATAAAGCATTGCTGAATTAAAAAGTTTTTAGCATGGTTAATTATGAGATGAATTAATTCAACTTTTTTTAAAAAAATAAAAAAGTTAATTTGTTCTGTACTATTGTCCCATCAGCGATAGAAGTGGTAATGAAATAAGGGGCAGTCTTCTGCTGCATTACTATAAGGACAACAGCTTACAACATGTATTATAAGTAGCCGACCTATCTACTTAATATAGATCTACTGTGGTGTAAGTTCAATGGAACTTGCTCCAAGGTAAATGTTTAAGATTATACTGTATGATTGTTTCATCCCCCCCACCCCCCGTTACAACCTGGAGGAGCTAGTCATATCGATGATTGAGCTCCAGGCTACATTATTTACAAATACTGCCAGAGGCAATTACCTGCGGCAGCCCATCAGTTTGCCAGAAGACTTTTTCTTATCTATTAATCTGTAGTAAAACAGCATATTATAAAGAGAGAATTTTAAGTTACGATAGATTTTTGAAGTGGCTAAGATGCTGAACCTGTTGATCCGAAAGGTCAGCAGTTCGGCAGTTCGAATCCCTAGTGCCGCATAACGGAGTGAGCTCCCGTTACTTATCCCAGCTTCTGTCAACTTAGCAGTTCGAAAGCATGTAAAAAATGCAAGTATAAAAATAAGAACCACCTTTGGTGGGAAGATAAGAGCACTCTGTGCGCTTTTGCCATTTAGTCGTGCCGGCCACATGGCCATGGAGAAAGTGTTGGCTCTTTGGCTTTGAAATGGAGATGATCACCATCCTCTAGAGTCGAGAACAACTAGCACATATGTGTGAGGGGAACCTTTACTTCAGCTTTTTGAATCCCTAACTATTAGCCTAGGAATTGGGTTGTAATAAACACTTTCAAATCTCTGGCCCCTCCTGCCTCACAAATTTCAGTGTTTCTATTGGATGGCCACAATATTTGTAGGGGATGAATAGATAAATATATATTGGTTGGGTGATGGTGGCATAAAAACGATTGCAACAAGTTTTAAATAAAAAAAAAATCTCATGAAAATATGGCAGTGAAGTAGACTGACACAAGAAAGGGCCTACTAAAAATTGACTCAAATAGACTCTATAGTGCAGCGGTAGAAGGTTACCAGCATTTTTTCATTCAGTTGTTGTTTCCTAAGAAGTCTCAGGTAGTGTAATCTCTGCTGGGCCCTTTTGACCAGTGCTGCAATGTGAGTGCCCCAGATCAGGTCTTCTTTTATGATAATACCCAGAAACTTAAAACTGGCCACTTGCTCCACTTAGTCTCCATTGATAACCAATGGCTGGACGTCTGATCTATTCCTTCTGTAGTCCACTATAAGCTCCTTGGTCTTATTGGTGTTAAGGACCAAATTACTGTCTCCACATCATGAAAGTAACCAGTCCACCTCATCTCAATAGGCAGACTCATCCCCTCCCCCCAGAGATGAGTCCCACCATTGCTGTAGCATCTGTAAATTGAATAATAGTATTACTGGTGTGAGTGGAAATGCAGTCATGTACATAAAGAGTATAGAGTAAGGGATTCAACACACAAAACCCTGTGGTGTACCAGTATTAAGAATAAGGGCTGAGGAGGTATGATTATCTAATCTGAGCCTCTGAGAGTGGCCAGATAGGAAATCCATATTCCAAAGGCAGATTGAATAAGAAAGCCCAAGGTCCATACGTTTAGACACTAGTCTATGTAGAAGAATTGTGTTACATGCAGAACTAAAATCTACAAAAAGCATCATCACATAGCCCTCTCTCCCACTTTTCCAGATGAGTCAGAGCAGTGTGAAGAGTGATGGCTATCGTGTCTTCTGTAGATCTATTTGTTCTGTATGCAAACTGGTGTTTATCAAATATATGCAGAAGACCAGAAGTGAGGTGCTGACAGACCAATTTCTCAAAGCACTTCATGATGATAGGAATGAGTGCTACTGGTCTATAATCATTGTGGTTATTGATAGGGAACTTCTTTAGCAGCAGAACAATGGTGGAAACCTTCAAACAAGATGTAATAGCAGACTGAGATAAAGGCTAGTTGAAGATTCTGGTAAAGACTCCAGCCAACTGATCAGCACAGTCTCTAAGCACTTGGCCAGAGATACTGTCAGGATCAGCAGCCTTTCTAGGGTCCACAGCCCTCAAAATGCTCACCTCCTGTTCCTCCACAATGAGGTGGGGGTTACAATGGGCTGGTAGCTGTATTTTAGCTGTCTCTGATGTCTCCACTTCAAAGTGAGCAAAGAAATGATTCAGGTCCTCTGCCAACAAAGCATTCCCCACAGCAGGGATGTCATTGGTCAGTTGATGGTTGGTGATTTGTTGAATCCCAAAATGTGTGTTTAGGCCTATTTTTTGTGTAGTATTTATGTGGTGCCTGGTTGTGTGTGGCTTTTTGATTGTGGATTGGAGTGTTGATGGTCAGTTATTAAGTCATTGGCTGTTGTTTCCTTGTGCTGCCAAGTCCTCTAGCTATGAAGTATCTGATAAGCTGGTGGTAAATCAGCACTCCTGTTGATTGACAAGGGGCCCCTTTCCGAGACTTCAATCATTTCCCTGGCTATTTTTGTACCACTCAGCCAACAATCTTAGTAGCTGCAAAGCTACTGAATGTCCTTGTTCATTATAACGGGAGACTACCAATTAGTTCATGTTGCCTTGACTGACTGCTTGCTTGTGTTCTTGGGATCTGGTGGTTCACTTCTAGTGGTTAGTTGGCTGCAAGGTTATCCTGTTACACCTATCAATTCTCCGTACAGCATAAGCATGAACTGAAGAGGTAAGTTAAACATTCCATCGTCTTCACAAAGCCAGCCTATTATTTTAAGATTTTAGCATATGTACCTGATTTGTGTCATAGATACAGAATGGAGGGTTTGCTGGTATATAATCTACCTTATTGCCCAAACAGTCAGTCATCTTCAGGGGCAGTGCCAGAAAGCCTAAGGGACTTTTTGGAAGCTTTACCATTCATATCAAATCTGCTTCATCATTGGAATTTTAAAGGTACTATTTGTCTGCGATTTGCAACTTTCTTCCACCTTCACCACTGACTTTGGTTGTGAGAAGGTGACAGGAAATTTCCTCCTCACCTAATGATAGTGGGATTCAGTTAATGACCGCAACCTGGACTGGAGGGATTGCTGTCAATAAACAACATGGTTATTCTTTACAATTGCATTGCTTAATTATAGAAATTTTGGTCGCAACAGCCATCGTAATTCAAGGACTACCTGTAGAATAGCAAATAGCATTTAGACTTATATACCGCTGCACAGTGCTTTACGGCCCTCTCTAAGTGGTTTACAGAGTCAGCCTCTTGCTCCCACCAATCGGCTCCTCATTTTACCGACCTCAGAAGGACGGAAGGCTGAGACAATCTTGAGCCACTCAGAATCGAACTCCTGGAGTGAGCAATGAGCTAGCCTGCAGTGCTGCATTTTAACCACTGTGCCACCATAGCTCTATGTATCAGAACATAGAACTGGTAGGAGGGAGCACATGCTCATTGCTATGATTGTGACGTTCTGTGTAACTATTATGCTTTACAGCTTCATATTCTTAAGGAAGGCACTTCAAAAAGTTGTTAACTATGTAATTTAACATTTATTTGATGCTTGTGAATCAAAGCAAAGAATGAATGTCATGGTTCTGAAACTTGCTACTCCCTTGTTTCAAATAATAGCTCAGAAAATATCAAGTGATGGGACCATGTTGCACACAGCTGACATAAATCTTCATTAACTGGTTGGTAACATGGTATAATTGCCTTTCTTTTGTAGCAACACTAGAATATCACACCCAGTTCTAAAAGAAAACCACAATCAGGGCTTTGTGAAGTATCTTGATGCTAAAGATTGCTTTTGCTGTTTTGTATTTGCATTTTCTTCACGTTTAATATCACTAGGATAAAGGTGAGCACAGTTTTAAGTTTCTTAATATGGGTATGCATTTCAAGTAACAAAATTTATTACAATAAATGTTTCGAATTATATAACTATTTTCCCACTTCTATAGTATTTGCACTATGTAAAAGATGCATAAAAGAGGTTATGGCATTTCTAACTACAGAAATAAATGTAGCTTTTATGTTACTTGCTTAATGATCCTTTCACTTTCATAAGGCCCACAAAACAAAAAGAGTACCATCAGCTGTTCACTAGAGTTGTTGCCCAGAAAATAAATCTCTCTTTCTATCGAGGGCAGTACTGTTGTAGAGACAAAATGTAAGGAGGATTAAAAATAGAGTGGCAGCTGCAGAATGACTTGACATAACGTTGTAGAACAAGTTAGTAAGAAATGAATGAGATCTGAAAAACAGTTAACACAGAAAAATGTTGCAGAATCTTGCTAAAAACTAATGTTTGGAATAGTTTTAGTGGTGGAGAACTATGTAACTATGGCTTAATTGTAAAACGTAAGGAACAGATTCTTGCCATAATTTTTCTTTCCAGCATACAATAACATGAACATCTGGAGAGCATTAGATTAGGAAAAAGTGGAGTATATCTAATCTTTCAAAATGTTGCATTTTCAGATCAATTGAAAATCCAATTTTTTAAAAATAACTAAAGCATATAAAGAAGTTACATAAAAAATGGATTCCGTTAAGGTTACAGAGGAATTCGTTGTCATGTTCTGTTGAGTTGTAGCCAATTCCTGGTGACCCCATGGATAAAACCTTCCCAAGCCATCCTTTATTTCACACATTATGCAATTCTCACATATTATGCTTCTGGTATTCTGCCTATGCACTCACGCAATGTTAGTCTCTTCTTTAATTTCACAACATATGGACAGACTTAACCATAGTTTCAACTGGGAAACTTTGACACCCTAAAGCAGGGGTGTCAAACTCACGGGCTGCAGGCCAGATGCGTCACATACTGGCCACCCCCCACTGCCCTTTTAGCAAAGGGGGGGGGAAAGTTGCAATACGTCATGTGATGATAATGTGTGGTTGCGAGTTTGACACCCTTGTCCTAAACCATTCCAAGTCCAAAAACATAGAGAATTTCTGGAAGCCTGGCACTCTTGACAAATTGGTGATCGATAGACACGTAGACATAAATAACATTTACATACTATACAAAAGAGACAATCAGCAAGCCACAAAAATGAACAAAAAGATCAAAACACTTCCCCGCCAGCAATCAACACCCAGATGATCAACACCAAGATTAACATCAGTCCAACAATCAACAACTAAACAATCCTTCAATCAAGGAACTGCCAATCAAACTAACAGTAAACGATACTCCAAGACCTCTTCCACCAACACTGACAGGGCAAGCCACAGAAATATAAATTGAGAGCAAATCCCACATCTTACTAGCACTGATGAAGTTACCTAGTTTGGGCAAGAAAATAGCCAAGCTCAGAGAGTACCAAAGACTACATATTTCAACCCTGAGCTACAAATATTCCTCCTTTATCAGTCTGATGTGCATTTCTGGGATTAGTAGTTGGTGGCCTGATCCATAGTCATCAAATTTAAATGTTCCATACCAATTTGTTCTTTAAATGATCCATGTCTGTACTTTGTCATTTTTTTAAACAAAGTTTTATTGGTTTTTTTGAAAAATAACAAGGAAAAAGGTAGTGGAAAGGTTACAAATTTTGGCAGTTGCGATGTGCAGTAGGTGCCCCCTCCCTCCATACTCATAATATACATTTACACAAAATTCATTACTAAATAGTAATATATAGTCAGCATATGAGTTCAATTAATAATTTCGATCAATTTATGTCAAGCAGATTTTCTTATTCATTTTTGTGATCTGAGTTTTCTCGGTATTGCCCCATCTCCCCCCACCGGCAGAGCTCCGGCCCCTCCCGTGTCCTGTATGTCTGTTGCAGGATCGTCTGGTTTATCTAGGAGTGCTTTATTTTTTTCCATAAAGGCTTGCGCCTCTATGGGTGTATTGATTCTAACTCTTGTGTCCTCCCAGAATATTAACATACCTTCAGGCATCAACCATCTGAACCACACCCCCTTCTGGTATAGTTTCTTCGCTAATTGCGAATAGCTTTTTCTTTTCCCCCTCACTTTCTTGGGGATCTGTTTCAGGATGGTTATTTCCCTATCTTGATATTTCAAAGCTTTCCCCTTTTGTGAACTCAGAATTTCATCTCTTGTAGTTTTTCTAAGAAATTTAATGTGAACCTCCCTGGGTACATTGTGTGTTTTAGCATATGCTGAGTTCACCCTATAGACCAGGTCTAATTCCCACCCTATCTGTTGTTTGTCTTTCTGAATATATTCAGCCAAAATGTTTGTCATGATGTCCCTTATGTCTTCATCATCTGTCTCTACCACATTTTGAAATCTAAGGTAAAAGGACATTCTCGTACTTTGTCATTTTGATGTATGTATTAATATAGTATCCAGATTGCCGTTTATTTATTTATCAAATTTAGAAACTGCCCATATCCCTCACACTCTAAGCAATGACAAGTGCTATGACAGCTTTTCACTTTATTTCCAATTCCCAAAGTAACACTGTTGTCACTTACCTCTTTCAATTTATCTAGCTCATTTTGCAATGCCTGTTTGGATATATCCACCTCGATGATTTGTTGACGAAGAACTTCATTTTCATCCTCTGCTTTAGCACGCTTTTCCTCCACATTTTCCAGTTCATGGTGCAGCCTAACAGATACATCTTTGGCGACCTGTTTTTTTTAAAAGAACACAATCGTACTTAATAATTTAAAAAGAATAGATAATCCAATAGATTACATTAATTAAGAATAGATAAAGAAGTAAGGCTTGCTGATCCCCTCTTCTTCTACAATCCATACTATCTAAATCAGTGGTAGTCAACCTGATCCCTACTACCCACTAGTGGGCGTTCCAGTTTTCATGGTGGGCGGTACGGGTTTTGTCCGATACTGAAGCACTTTCCTTTTTAAAATTTAATTGACTTCCCTACTTTATAAATCACCATTACTGTGGAACCGGTGGGCGGTTAGAAATTTTTACAGATAACAGAGATACAAAAGTGGGCGGTAGGCATAAAAAGGTTGACTACTCCTGATCTAAATGATTGCTTGAATCTACAAAGCACTGTGGAATTAGTACATAGTCATGGAAAAATATCAACAAATATGTGTTTTTCTCTTTTCCACTGGTTGAAGTGTTATGAAAGAAACAAGCATTCTTCCTGGTAAAGGAAAAACTCTTCCAAATCCAATATAAGAAAATAGAGATCATAACAAATATGGCCAATTATTATATATTTATTTATTTCTCCAAAATGTCCCATAAAAACTTTTAAATAAATCCATTATCCAGATGATTTACATGCTATTTCAATCTTTCAATTCTTCTGCTCATTCTGAAGTGAAAAATGAAAATTGAAAAATGCTAGCTATAAAAATACAATTATGTACTATAATAATCATATATTATGATTATTATTGTTATTATCCACAATATTCTTAAATTAATGATCACACAATATTTTTAAGTTAATGTAAACTGCAAGGTTACAGTTCTTGAGGTATTAAAATCAATTAATATCATATTCAGTATAACATAATAAATCATACAAAATTTGGTTTCCAATTTTTTTCAATTAAGAAAAGATTTGCATTATTACAGGTAAAGTGCCTATCACAGTATAGCAGAAAGGAACCTTGTTATATAGTTGTAGTCTTTTGTTCTTCTCATAATGCTTAATCAGCACAATTTGGAACAATGAAAAAGTATTTATTCAAGCAGTGGAAAACTAAGTCCAGTTCTGAGCCATTTTATGATACAGTCCTTCAAAATGCACATAATGGAAGCAGTGGTGGGATTTAGCCGGTTTGGGCGAACCAGATGTTAAATTTCTGGCTGGCCCTGCCCCTTCCTGCCCTGTCCCTTCCAGGTATCCCCACACGCCCGATTTTGGCTCCAAGATAAGTGCAGGGAGGCCTATGAGGCTTAAAATGGAACATGGGGGGGGGGGGCGGCACTGGTACCTCATGGCCCATTTTTGCTCCCAGGAGAGTACAGGGAGCCCTACTAGGCCCAAAACAGGGTGCAGGGGTGTGTGGCACATCTCCCTGCAGCCTATTTTGCTCCCAGGAGCAAAGAGGCCTACTAGTCCCAAAATGGGGGGGGAAGGGTGCAGCCATAAGGGTCACTTGGATATCTATGTATTCTTTCAGAGTTATGAGATTGGGGTGGTATAAAAATCAAGTTAATAAATAAATTGACTCATTTACAATACAAAGAACTCTTTGATTCCCCCATATAAAATGTAATTCCCTTTTCTAGTTCTGAGATGTCAAGATGATATACATTTTGCAATTAGGGAGAAGACTTTTTTCGTGACTTAGATACCACTAGGTCTAAGTTTTTCACCCACCTTTAGATCTTGTTCTAAGCTTCTGATTAGTTCTCCATCCACCTGACCCGTCTGTGCAACTTTCAAGCTTTTTTGTTCAGCTTTCCTGAGACGATACTGCAAGATACGACAGTTCTTGTTGGCACGATCCAGCTCTCGTCGAAGTTCCTGTAGTTGGTAAACATCTTCTTCAAGATAGCTGTCACGCATCTCTTCCATTTCAGCCCGCAGTTCATCCAGTTCATCCTGTCATAGGCCAAAACAGTGAGAGAAATCTATAGGGTTGCTTAGACCCCACCGAAATTCATGTGCTTTTTTGTTAGATTTGCATTGTAACACCTAGCATTTATAGCTGCTGCTCTATCTCTATTTACTGTGCAGACTGTAGGAAAAATCCTGTTGGAATTATATTAAAAGCATGTTGAAACAATTTATAATTTCCTTCTTAAGAAATAATGAAAACAACAACTCTTTAGACCAGAGCAGAAGTGTCAAACATGCAGGCTGCACATGGTCCACAAAAGTCCCAAGTTGGCTGAACCAAATTAAAAGGAAAGATGAGAAGGAACATCACGACAGGAGTTTTCTCTCAGTCTGCTCTGCAGCAACCTCAGGCACCCTGGACTGCTGCAATTAAGCTGAGGCAGCAAGATTGTGCTTTTCCCTGGACAGCAGGTAGCCAATCGGTCTTGAACTAGTAGCTGACCTGCTCCAGACTTCAGAGCCCTCAGGGCATGAATGAAGTTCGAATTAATTTCTCTACTCCTTTCAAAAAAGGTTCACTTAGTACAGTGTTTCTCAACCTTGGTGGCTTTAAGTCCTGTGGACTTCAACTCCCAGAATCCCCCAGCCAGGACTTAAAGTCGCCAAGGTTGAGAAACACTGACGTAGTATCTGTTCAGGCTGCAGTGACATCCATGTTCAAAATTTCACTGTTTAAATTAATAATAATTAAATTTTAAACAAGTTCGGAATACATCCAGGGAGGAAGGAAAGAATGGGAAAAAATGAAAGAAGGATGATTCAAATGCTTTTTGTATAATGCAGGGGTGTCCAAGCATGGCAACTTTAAGACTTGTGGACTTCAACTCCCAGAATTCCCCAGCCAGCTCTGCTGGCTGGGGAATTCTGGGAGTTGAAGTCCACAAGTCTTAAAGTTGCCAAGTTTGGACACCCCTGGTATAATGTTTTCCTTTTTATTTTTCTTTCCATTACTATACCAAATTCCAGAAGGAAGGAAGGGAGGGAGGATTAAATGCTTAGAAAATATTGATTGCAGTTATAAGTGACTATGACTTTATATTATAATCTGTGGACATGTACATTTGGTGCAGTAGTTAAAGGGTTAGATTAGAAACTTGGAGACAATGAAGTCTAGGCCTGCCTTTGGGCGATCGTAGGGCATTTACCATACTTTTCTCATCCTTGGGAAGAAAAGAACTTCCAAGTCACTTCTGAAATAGGCTGTCAAGAAAAGTGCAGGAAGCAATTGCCAGAAATCCAAAATGATTTGAAAGAAAAAGTTTCCAACATGTATGTCATATACTATAATACTTTCTACATTTTGCACTTTCTAAGAAATGCATAAAAATTTAAATTTAATTTTAAAATGTCATTATTATATATATTTGAAATTTACTCTTTGTACTGTGTTCTTGTACTGGGGTGCACAAACTTGTACTTGGTTTAGAAAAAGTGAACAAAATCAAAGTAAATGAAGTAGGACAATTTAAACAGTCATTTATGTGCTTCAAGTGAGAATTGCCTGGCCGATTTATCGGTTTATCAATGAAGTTCAGGATTTCAAAGTGATTCCTAATGTTCTCTTTGAAAATGATGGGTTCAAAATGATATCATGGAAACTGGTTGGCTTTCTTAACTTGGATCTTGCACCTTAACTTGGATCTTGCACCTGAGCAGTTCATGATTTATTCCACAGATAGCATGTGTCCATGCCTTTGATGCTATAACGGAGCCTTTCCCTCTCTTTTAGTAATAATAAAAATAATAAAATCAACTTGTTTATTAAGCAAAGCAGTAACTAAGTGAACCAGCAACTGTGCTTATTAGCTTACTTATTAGCAACTGTGCTTATTAGCTTACTTCAACTTTCCTTTACTTTTAAGACCTGTGAAGGTGGTAAATACGAGAATTGGTGGCAAGATTACTTTTTCATCACTGTTAAACTGTGAACAGTCGTTAAATGAGTCTGTCACTAAATGAAGATTACCTGTATAACCAAATTGATTTCTATATACTCTATCACTTATTTAGAGGTGTCATTTGGTTATTTGAAGAAAGTGTTAAGGTTCCAAAAATTGGAATGGCCAAAATTAATTAAGTTGGACTCCTGTTTTATTTCAGATTTTTAAGCCATGCAATCCAACTACATTTTCCTCTTTAACGTTTCCAACTTTGGCATTGCAGTCTCCAATCACAAGCAGCATATTTTGCTTTCATGTTCTGTCATTTTCAAGTAGAATTTGATCATAAAACTCATCAATCTCCTCTTCTTCTGCATCAGTGATTAGAGCACAAACATGGATTGTCATATTACAGAACTGCCCACAAACTCTAACTGATTCTATTTAGTTACTGATTGCATTGTGGCCAAGAACTGATCTTCCTAAATATTTCTTAATTATAAAAGCAACCATGTTCTTTCTTTTCCCGTGTCCTGAATAATAAACAGTGTCAGATCTTCTGACTATATCTAATCCCAATCAATGTCAAATTTGCCAAAATCTAAACAACCTGTAGTCATTTCATTTCATGTTTCATTGTGTTGAGCTTTCTTCTGTCTCTGCCTGTTATGTTCCATAATTCCACTGTAATTCTCTCTTTACAGAAGAAACATACAATATATCCATGGAAAATATGGAAGCATTTCCAAACTGAAAACAATTACTATGTCATTGTTGTTTTAGTTATTATTTACTAACTCATACATATGTACATACATAAACACATGCATACATATTTATGAATTTAAAAAATACTTAAGGTATGAATGAACTGTAAGGTATTTCAGCAAGGCATGCTACTCTAGACTGTCCTACTGTATATACTCTAACAAAGCAGAATTTAATATATGTTATGGGCTTTGGTGATGAGTCAGGCTTTGAATTGTAGAAAAAGGAGCCAGGGAGATCTCAGTTATCTGCAGATGAGGCTCAGAAAGAGAAAAATATGCTGGAGGATGAGCCTGGCATTCTGGAGCAGTCAGATAACCATTACAGAAGCACAGTAGCAGGCTGAATCAACTAATTCAGAGACTGAGCAGGAAGCGTCCCTTCTGCACTTGCTTGAAAGATCAAGTAAATAGAACAACAATATTCAATAGGCTGCTTGAAAGAAACATACGTGATTCAGGAGAATAAGCATGTCTGACCAGATCTATAAAAGAAATGCTTAGGAGACAGATTTCTGTTGGCAAATAGCTTGAAAAATTTGAATAAGCACCCTTTAAGGTGCTTGCAAACAATAGGTCATAGAAGCCTGAAGTCTGTTTACCCTGGTTTTAGTAAATATGTCTTCTGTCTGAGTCACATTGATAAGGATTAATATTATTTTGCCTCGTTACTTTGTAGGAAGTTATCACCCAGCCTTCTCCCAGAAAAATGAAATATCCTAGGAAATATTGATAAGGCAGAATATTATATTTTCCTGGATGTGAAAAAGGGAGAAACACATTTTTTAAAAAAACTAAGTAAATTCCTGCAGCTTCCTGCCCATCTTCACTTTATCAATGGGCCATTAAGAAGCCCAAGCTAGTCCACTTTACATAATAAAGAGTTCTCCCCTTCAGCTCCAGGGGGATGGGAATGAAGGCATGATAATATAAGCCTTTACTCAACTGACCACATGGCATCTGAGAATTCAACCAAACCTGGATTCAAAACTCAGCCTAGAGGGTTGCCCTTGCATGGGCCCATGTGAGTCTGACAGCCAGTCAGAATACATTTCTTACACAGGAACAGGAAACAGATAGGTGGGGCCGAACAGATTATAAAAAGCCCTGCAAGCCCTTCTTCAGCCCTTCTTCCCTTTTTCCCCTCTTCTCTTCCCTTCTCTTCTTCTCCACCAACATTGAAGCATGTGATCACCTTTTCTGTTCAGGACTCAAGCCATGTGGTCCTGTCCACCATTAAAACCATCTTTCCAAGCAGCCTCCATGTCTCCAGTGTCTTTTTCCCCACTTGGAGCCGAACCCAGAAGGACATTTCTTTCATCAACTTATTATAACTAAGATTGGATAACTGGGGAGGGGGAAGACATATGTCAATTTTTTTTCTGGAATTGGGCTCCAATTAACAGCTTGCTTAAAATGGCAGTCAGAAGAAAACAGCATGGTGTTATTTTGAGGATCAGATTTTATACGAATACAGCAAACGTATTAAAAAAAGATCAAGCAAACTATAATAAGTGGCATAAACCAAACAAGGGTCCAGAAGTTTCTGCCGGATTAGTAAACACACACAAGGGGCCATAACCTATATCTTCTACCTGTAGTACAGAAGCCTTGAAGGAACAGATGATTAAAACTCTTGCCAAACACAGTTTTCTTCCTCTTGAAGTTAGAATGCCAGGGAGGAATTTGCTGGCTGATCTTTGTCCTCTGAGTCTCCCTGGGAGCAGAGGTGACTAAGGGAGAAAAATTTAAAAACCCATTCCAAATTGTGGAATGTGAATCTTCAAGTATCTTAGAAAACAAAAGTAATCATACACAGGTATTAGGTACAATAAATAATCAGTGCATTTCTTTTACTTTGTTTTAAATAGGTTCAAACCTTTGCCCAACTCCTTTCTCAGCTATTTTCTCTGATGTTCCATCATAATTTTAAACAATCCCTTACTATCTCTTTATTTACACCTGCTCTTCAAATGTAAACATTTTTCTCTAATCCTAGCATCCATAGTGAATTTCCTTTGCTGTTGTGAGTTGTCTAATTACACTGTATACTATTTTAAGTTTAAAAATGTTGCTAGATATCTGCAAATTGACTAGCCATTCCTAGGCTTAAACTACTGCTTTATTGCTCAACAAAAGGGAAGGCATGTTTTTCTATTCTTTTGCTCCTACATTTAGGGGAGGTACAGGAAAGGTGGTAAAGAAAGCAAACATTACTGAAAGCTACCAGTGCAACATTGATTCTGGGTTGTCCTAATTAGATGGGACAGTAGCGTACTAACAAGCTTTAGTTAGTAATGATTTATGCATAGCACTATACAGTATGGGCTGCTTGCAAGAGTAGTTCAGTAAACATGGGACACCTATTTCTAGAATAGGTGTAGACAACTCCATGGGCAACCCTTACTTTGTACTTTTATTCTAGAAAAAGAAATAATTCTGTTTCATGGAAAAAATAATTAAATGTATTTATTCGGACATGCTTAGTTAACAAGAACTTCCTGCCAAGGCATAAATATAAATTGCTTGGAATAATAGCAATAGCATTTAGACTTATATACCACTTCACAGTGCTTTACAGCCTTCTCTAAGGAGTTTACAGAGTCAGCATATTGCCCCCCAACAATCTGGGTCCTCATTTTACCGACCTCGGAAGGATGGAAGGTTGAGTCAACCTTGAGCCTGGTGAGATTTGAGCTGCCAAATTGCAGGCAGCCAGCAGTCAGCAGATATACCCTGCAGTACTGTATTCTAATCACTGCGCCATCGCAGCTCTATAATATAGTTATTTCCCAGTTTACTCTTGAGGTCACAATATACACTTTAAATAAATATTGCATAATAAATCCATTGATTCATACATCCATGATACAAGGCTTCTTGTCTCACTTTTTCTAAATTTCTAAGGCTGGTTTCAAACACTGACTTATCCTGTAATGGGATTTGTTTGATTTTGACATGCTGTATTGTATAAATCCAACTATTGTTTTGTGAGCTTCATTTTTGGAATGCCGCTTGCTGCACATTGTTTTACTTATGCAAGTTTTTGATTAAAATGCTATTGTGATAGTTCAGTGATTGAGTAGAAATGCTACCTTAACTCTCTAACACAACTCCCTAACTCTGTGAAGAATATGGGTAGTTTCTAAATGAAATAAATAAATAATACATGCATGCATGCATACGTACGTACATATACATACATACATAATTTTCAACTGTATCTTTAAAACAGAGCAGTACTGATAAGAACTATAGCTATGACAAGATTGAAGCAAGTTGCAATTGGGTTATCACACAACAACTTGTCTCCATGACAGTCTAGCCTTGTTAGGAACTCCATTAGGAAGCAATCTCTGGTCACCTGAGTAGTGCTCCCAGTTCCTGTAGACTTCAAAGAAACGTATTCAAAACAATAAAACAAGAAAGTCCAGTTGTCTCCTGAAAAAGTACCTTTGTTAACCATGACCTGGATGGTTGAGAATCTCTACAGACTTTTAGCTATACAATTTGGGATTGACACCTTTGGAATGGTGTGGAAGTAGGAATGGATTTCCAGAGAAAAAAAATCACAGCCTATAGGACCAGGAGCACTACTCAGCTGACCCTGAGGACACAGATAAACCTCCAAGTGCTTCAATGAGCCTCTAAAAGGATGCAAATGACCAGCTGTTTGCAAGGAGTATAAATCCTTCCATTCCCCACTATCCTATTAGAGTTGAAGAAGCTTCTTGGAACGTCTTCAAAGAAAAAACTAGAGAATCCAGTTACGTCCTGAAAAAGCATATTTGGGGCAACCATGAACTGGATGACTGAGAATCTCTACAGATAGAGGTTTAGCTTGGATTTACCCTTTTTATTCACCTATTGAATCCTTCCCAAGAATGTGGGATAGGCAAATGTTGCTGTTTAATGAGGTTAAAGATATTATTAAAGATGTAAGCTGTTCCAAATAAAGCTGCCTTTTGACTGGTGGTGATTTTTCAGTGCCAATAATGCTTAAGTGCTGCTCCAGACATTTTGGGATTGCATCCAAAGCTTTCTTTTGCTACATTTGTTCTACATCTATTTGCAGGTTTTTGTATTTGGGGTTTGTTAGATTGGGTAATGGATAGGCACACGAGGCTTAACGGTAACGGTAACAGCTCTTTATTCAATACAACAAGTGAGAACAATCCAGCGAAGGTTGAGTCTGACAGCAGCCCTTTTATAGAGAGCTGTCAGACCCTTCGACCAATAGGATTAAACCTCTGTTCCTGCCGGAACAGAGGACCTTGGTAGAAACCACTGTAGTTAGAGCAAGTATCTAACACCCCTCCCCTCTTGGATGGAACAATCCTACTTGTTAAGTAGTCACACTGGTAGGCGGGCTTTTGGGTAGCTCTGACTGACCTGCACGGTTCAGTAGGAGGGGTTTCCTTGGATAGGTCGGACGGACCTGTTTGCTCCGCAGATCTCACCATTCTCTCCACATTACCATTGGAGGCGGATAGAATGGCGTGACCAGGGCATGCCTGATTCCCTGAGCTGCTAGGAAGGTCTCAAATTGTATGGCTGTGAATTGGGGCCCGTTGTCAGAGACCAAGACGTCAGGCAGGCCATTCATGGAGAAAAGTCTCTGTAGCACCTTGATGACTGCTTCTGCCATAGTGGAGGTCATCAGGACTACCTCTAACCATTTCGAGTAGGCGTCTACAACTATGAGAAATGTGTGGCCATGAACTGGGCCAGCAAAGTCAATATGAACCCTAGATCATGGTGCTTGAGGTCACTCCCACTCCTTAGCGGGCGCCTCTGGGGGAGCTGGTTTGGACTCCTGGCATGATGTGCAGGTAGTCACCCATTCTTCGATCTCCCTGTCCATGTTAGGCCACTACACATAACACCTAGCCAAAGACTTCATCTTGACAATTCCAGGATGCTCTACGTGTAAAGCCTCTAATACTGCAATGCGCAGTTTGGGTGGAACAACAACCCGGTCCCCCCACAGAAGACAGCCATTTACAACCAATAACTCATTGCGTTTGGCAAAATACATTTTGAAATCAGCCCCCACAGGCCCTTCGGCCACCCCCTCCACACCCAGTTCAAAATTTGCTTCATGGTGGAGTCCTTTGCAGAGTGACGGGCAACGTCAGTGGATGAGACAGGCCCAGTCTCCAGGCAGTCAAGGAGGAGGACTGGCATCTCGGGTAGGGTCAACATGAAGTTCAGGTAATGGGCAGCAGCTGAGAGCGTCAGCGTGCCCCAAAGTGGAGCCTGGTCAGTGGATGAGATGTAGGCAGCTAGGAAGATGGTCCATCTGGTTGTAGGCAGCTAGGAAGATGGTCCATCTGGTCATGCGGGGTGATAATGACACTGGGGTAGGTCAGTCCCCAGCCAGTAAACCCAACAACGGTTTGTGGTCCATAACCAGTTCGAAGTCCCGGCCATATAGATACTCATGGAACCTCTTTACTCCAGCCACTGCAGCCAAAGTCTCACGGTCCAGTGGGCTACAGTTCCACTCTGCAGCGGACAAGGTCCTGGAGTAAAATGCAATAGGGGCTTTGGTTCTGTTGGGCATGCAGTGCCTGAAGATGGCGCCGATGCCGAACGGGGAAGCATCGCAGGTCAGCACCAATGGCAGGGTCTGGCTGTACTGTACCAGGAAGGAATCTGCCGACAACAGTCATTTTATTGGGCAAATGCGGCAGCCTCGGCTTTGCCCCAGGACCACTTCACGTTCTTAGCCAGGAGACGGTGTAACGGCTCAGCAACGGTGGCTTTCTGTTTAAGAAAGACGCTGTAGAAATTGAGGAGCCCAAGGAACGCCTGCAGCTCAGTTTGATTGCGAGGTGTGGGGGCATCCTGAATTGCTTTAATTTTTTTGTGTGGTTGGGTGAATCCCAGAGCCATCGATTAGGTACCCTAAGAATTCAACCCTTGGCACATTAATTTGGCATTTCTCTTTTTTGAGGCGGAGACCTTTGTCTCTAATTTGAGCCAAAATTGTTCGTACACATTTTAAAAGTTTTGCCTCGTTTGCAGCCGATACCAAGATGTTGTCGAAATAGGAGACGACTCCTGGAATACCCTGCAAAAGCCATTCCATGATGCTTTGGAACAGTCCAGGGGCGATACTAATGCTGAATTGCAGGCGGTGACATTTGAATGCACACAATTTATTGTGCACTTGTAGTCCACGCAGATGCGGACAGACCCATCAGATTTGACAGGTGTCACTATAGTGGTCTCCCAGCATGCGGGATCTACCAGCTCTAGGATTCCCTGGTCTACGAACTTGTCAATTTCCCTGTCAATTTTGGGGCGCACAGCAAAAAGTACTCTCCTGGGCTTTAGCCTTATTGGGGCTAAGTTGGAGTCCAAACTAAAGGAAACTGGAGTCCCCACATACTTACCCAAACTGGTGCCAAAGACATCCTCGAATTTCTTAAAGATGGCTTCAGCGCCGTCGTCTTTCAAGGCGTTGATACCAGTCACCTCTAGGCCCAGGGCTTGGAACTAATTTAGCCCTAGGAGGCTCTGCAGGTTGCCGCTAACCACTGGCACTGAGAGTTTCCTGCTGAACTGCTTGAACTTCACCTGGAAGGTGCCTTGGCCCACGATGGGGATCCAGTTTCCCTGGTAATCGCGCAGGCGGATGTCAGGGATGCGGAGATGCTGCTTCTTTAGGCTAGGGATAGCCTGCTTTAGGATAGACCATGATATGATGGCCAGCAATGACCCGGTATCGATCTCCATCTCACATGACGGCTGATTCGGACGCCCTCGCCTCATCCAGTGCGATATGCAGAGTGAGGTTAGATTTAGCAAGTAACCTCCTCTGCAGGTTACTGTCCTGCAAGCCGCAAATTATGCGGTCCAGAATCAGTTCGTCCAGGTCTCGGAATTCGCAGTACGCTGCAGCCTTGCGGAGCACCGCAACGTACTCGTTAATTGACTCGCCCTCCTTCTGGTTTCTGATGTTAAACTCATGCTGGTGAACATGCTTGGATGGCTTGCGCGCATAGTGGGTCTTCAGCGTCTGCTGAAGCACAGACCAGGCGACTGATTGTAGTGGTGTCGGCTCAGAGAGGTCTTTCGGTGTCTCGAACACTTCCCGGCCACAGTATCCGAGGAACATGTTCTTCTTGCAGCCTTCAGAAAAGCCCATGAGGTTGTTTGTCTCGAGGAAGCAGTCAAACCGTAGCATGTACGAGTTCCAGTGCTCAGTGACTGGATCATACAGAGTCGGTGGCGCATGCATGGCCATTTTGTGTTCAGAGTGTGTTTTGAGTTTGCCGCTCAAAAATGGCTGCTCGAAGCCGTGCTGAGCTCCGGACTGGATGTACTTGCTGGATTGCTACGCTCTTTCGGTTTGCCTAGTTACCTTCCAATCCCACCTTCGTCGCCAGCGTTAGATTGGGTAATGGATAGGCACACACAGGCTTAACGGTAACAACAGCTCTTTATTCAATACAAGTGAGAACAATGCAGCGAAGGTTGAGTCTGACAGCAGCCCTTTTATAGGGAGCTGTCAGGCCCTTTGACCAATAGGATTAAACCTCTGTTCCCGCCAGAACAGGTGGAAACCACTGTAGTTAGAGCAAGTATCTAACAGGGTTGTTCTCCTGTTCTTTCTCTTCTCTTCTGCAATCGTTATCTACAATTATAATATCAGATTCCAAACATTTTGAGGAATTGCTTCACCACATTAATGTTAGTCCATAACGTGATTTGTTTTTTTAAAGAAAATTAGGGTGGTGTATAAATTTAGCCACAATAGTTATCATTTTACTTGTTTATATGCAACATTATGGAAATAGTGTTTAATTAAACATGTTGAAAACTATTGAAACATTATCTTAAATCTATTAAATATTTCTCTGCTAAGCAGCTTCAAATTAAAATTCTTAAAGTCTACTAGGGACTGGTATTAAACATTTAAATATAAGAGATATTATTAGTTGGGCAGTAACTACATGTAGTTGCTAGCGTCACAAATAAACTGTAAGTGAAATTAGGTCACTTTTATTTATATTCTTGCAGCAGGCATCTAACTTTCGGGAGCCATGTTTAGAAATAGCTGTTTAGCTGGTTTTTTTCCACTCATAAGCATGTTTCATTATGACATTAAGGCCCCTGACACTATAGAAAGAGAGTAAAATAAAAATTATGGCTGAAATTTCACATATTTTGGTGAATAGAGGTGCAATTCAGTGGTGGGATTCAAAAAGTTTTACTACCGGTTCTGTGGGCGTGGCTTTGTGGGCATGGTGTGGATTTGCGGGCATGGTTGGTGGGCATGGCAGGGGAAGGATACTGTAAAATCTCCATTCCCTCCCCACTCCAGGGGAAGGTTACTGCAAAATCCCCATTTCCTTCCAATCAGCTGGGACTCAGGAGGCAGAGAATAGATGCGAGCGGGCCCAGCCTGGAGTGGTATTTACTGGTTCTCCGAACTACTCAAAATTTCCGCTACTGGTTCTCCAGAACTGGTCAGAACTTACTGAATACCACCTCTGGTGCAGTTCTATTCTATGTTGTCTTAAAATCCTATTGAATTCAATTAAACTTACTCTCTGCATTAGTCCATAGTCTTGCTAGATATAGAAGGCAATCACAAAAATAAATTACAGTTCCATTTAATCAGATATACGGTATATGGTGTTCCATATTAAGCTTTGCAGTAATAAATGGTAGTTGTAAAACTGCAGGAACTGGCAACTTCTTTGCTTTGTTTCCCTTATGAACCAAGTTTTATTTTATTTAAACGAAAAGTCTAGCAGTTTGGCAGAATAAGAGAAAGAGATGTATAAACAATGGTCAGCAAAAAGCTTAATATTAAAACAACCAAAAGTGCTGCCATGCTCTAAACACAGCTTGCTTTCCTTGAAGTTAATTTCATGAAACACAAGAGTATATATATTGAGTTAAACATAAACTCTAACACTAAATATGTGTGAAAATAAACATGAAATAGAAAAATGCACTGTAATCCTAATTACATATAATGCTTTTTTAAAATGTTTAAAAATATTTTTGCAGTAGAAATGGCTCTGCTATAGAAGTTGTTAACTTGTGTAGAAGCATGGATGGTAGGAGCATGTCATCCTTATACCACTAGACTTCTTGGTAGTTTCTGAAATGTCAAATGTACTCTGGATTGCTGCTGTGGCTGGGAGGCTCCATTTAAAGTACAGATAATACTTTACTAAATGAACTTTCAAGTTGCAAACTTTTGCTGATTCAAACACCTGTCTGCAACTGGAAGTTGGGTAAAGGCGGGAAGGGGCAGTTTTTGACAAGCTGCATCTATATGCAACATGCCAGAAACCAATCCCTTCACTCTCTCACGGCCCTTTAGACAAGTGCAGTACAATTCTCACCCCACACAAATGGTAGCCTCACAGCAAACGTTGACAGGTCCAGCAAATCCTTGGGTAGCAGCAGGAGAAGGCCAGAAAAAAAATTGGGAGAAGGTAGAAAAGGGCCAAGTTTTACATATGCGGCATGCCAAGTTTTTTGTGGCCGGCAGCTGCCTCACTAAGGACAAGACCACACATGCTTGGTCAGGAACAGCAAGAAGAAAGCAAAAGTCAACTAGGGTAGTTTGTGCCCCAGAATGGGGGACCAAAAGGGCATAGATGAGGGAGATAGGCAGATCAGAGGAGTTGAAGTGTCCCAATGGTCATAACTGCCATTGCGAAGAACCCCAATTCTGATCACATCAACATGGGCCACTACAATGGCCATAACTTTGGGGAGCAGTTGTTGCTATAGTTTCAACTTGTTGCTCAATGAATGTTTGAGAACTCTCTGTATTGCTGTTTGAGAGATATTGTACATCTTGTTGCAACTCAAGGATCTGTTATTATCTACAAAGCCTTATATGGCTTGGGTCTGACTATTTAAGATATTATTACACCAAGTAAATTCTGCTTGCTCATGTTTATAAGGTTTATAAATTTATGTTTATAAATTTTATAAACTGCATACAACATCTAGACTGAGACAATTTTAGTTGTTCCTGTGATTTAAATGGCTTCAAAAGACTAAGCTTAAGTCTCACCAAGGTTTTGTTTAAAGAAAAAAAAATCGAAAAATTTAGAAAACTTAACTGTCCCTAAATTTTATACTTTACCCCAATGAGTTTAATCAATTTGAAATATCATAAATTAATATATGAGTAATTTAATATACTTGTATTAAAATATACTTATTTATTTATTATGGATCTACAACTTTTAGAACAACGAAAACTTCTCAAACTTCTCATTTAAAATGATTATTTAGTTATGATTATTTACAGAGTCAATTTGCTTTCAGATTTCCTACAGCTTAAGATAGTTTCAGTGGTCCCCAATAGTCATCTGGCAGATTATATATTAATATGATCTATTGAGAACTACAGATGGCAATCACTGTCACGTTATACAAATAATCCACTCAGCTTCCTCTGCACAATGCAATGTTTCAGTAGAGCCACAGCTGTGACTAACAAGACACACAGACCCCATGCATTGTTTACCAACCTGAATTTCCCCTCTAGCAGCTGACTGCCCCAGCATTTGCAATGAGTTTGTTAGGTGAGATTAAATCTTCCTCACAATTAAATAGATTATAGCGCCAGAAGAGTGAATAGTCATTTTCTCAGTTCTTTACAAAAAAACCTTGTTCAGTCAATCCTGATCAGACTTATCCTATGAAGCTTCTACAATACACAATGCAAATGTAGTTTTTCTATGTAGTATTTGGTGACTTCATCTTGACCAAAATAGCTCATATGGTTATATATTCTTAATAACATAAGACACAGTCATGAGTCAAGGAAGTGAATATCAAACTATTTAATCAAGTGCCTTTCAAATCTCTCAATTAACAAATATCATTTAAATGCCTTGTACAACTGTGCACTTAGAAATACAAAGTGATAAAATTCACCATGCTTTAAACAAAAGGTTGCACCAGCATTCATTCATTCATTCATTCATTCATTCATTCATTCATTCATTCATTCATTCATTCATTCTTCATTCATTATTCATTCATTCATTCATTCATTCTTCCTATTTCTTAACCACTCATCTCCCTCAGAGACGGGTTCTGGGTGGTGTACAATTTAATCAATAAAATTAACATTAAAATCAGAATAAATTTTAAAAGTTTTAAAATGATAAAAATAACATGAAATTTCTAAAGACCAAGAGATTGAGCAGGATGGTCCACAAAGTGATGGGGTGAAGATGCCTTTGTAGGTAAACTGACCGTATGCTATTTAGAGCTTCATAGGTGATGACGAACATCTTGAATTAGACCCAGAACCAAACTGGCACTCAGTGTGGTTCACAGAGCAAAGCTGTTATATGTGCCCTTCTTTGGGTACCCAGTATGGCTCGTGTGGCCACATTCTGCACCAGCTGAAGCTCCCAGTTACTTTTCAAGAGTATTCCCATGTTGCAAAAGTCCAGTTGGGACATGACCAGGGCATGAGAGGACTGGACACCTATTTGGAGACCACATAGATATTTTGCAGCAATTTCATTTACTGTTCATAATCCTGACCCTCTCTCTACGGTGTTTCCCCAAAAATAAGACAGGGTCTTATTTTCTTTTGACCCACAAAATATGGCTTGGGCCTTATTTTTCAGGGGAGGGCTTATGGTTTTGGGGTTGCTGGGCAGCTGCTCTCTTGCGAATGGGCTCCCAAAGAGGCAGGCACAGCCTCAGGGTCGAACGGCTGTGTTGCGCTGTCGCAACAGTGTAACACAGCAGCCATGAAGTGACCACGCTCATGAGCAGCCACCTGACAAACCCCCTTTTCAGTAGGGCACAGTGCCATTCACTGACCTAGGGGTATCTCCAAGCCGTATGAGCGCCTGTTGCCGCCTCCCAGCTCCTGTACCTTGGCTCCTTCAGAATGACCCTAGGTCAGTCAATAGAGCTCTGCATGTCTGGAGAGGGTGTGTGTGCGAGCGGCTGTTCCACTCCCCGCTCGCATGCCTCCCAGCCTCATGATATCCTGGTCCAACTCTCCCTGCAGAGCCATGGCACCTCTGTTGCTGCCACCCTCCGCTGCCGCCACCATCCCAACATGGCTTTTTCTGTGGCTTCCCAACCACGGAGGTAGGATGCCGAGTCTTCTGGCAGTGGCTGCTCTGGGAGTACGCTCTATGGTTGTGGGCAGGCTGCCGGCAGAGCGTACTCCACTCGCAAGAGAGCAGCCGCCTGGCAACTCCTTTCTCTAGCTGGGCACAGTGCCACTCACCAACTTGGTGGTATCGCGAAAGCACCAAGCAAAGCAAGCGCCTTTGCCCCCCCCCCGGTTCCCACGGCTTGGTGCCTTCGGGATACTGCTAGGTCAGTGAGTGGTGCTCTGCCTGGCCGGAGGGGGGGTTGTCCAGGGGCCTTATTTTCAGGGGTGGGGTTATATTTTTGCCCACCTGAAAAATGTGGCATGGTCTTATTTTCAGGACATGTCGTATTTTTGTGGAAACACGGTATCTACTTTCTGTAACAAAAGGTGAATATTTGTTAGAGACTGAACTCTTTCCTCCCTATCTGAAGAAAGAGAACAGGAGCTATACTGCCCACAAAAGTCCTTTAAATAATATAACGCAGCAAGGAAGTAGAAAAAGAATATTTATGTTTGTAACCATGTTTACAGCAAGTAGTTTATTGATCTTTTTCATTAATTTTATTTAATTTTGTAGCATTACACTGGACCTCTTAGATCTGGATAAAAATAGAACAGACAAGGCTACTGTTTCACGTCTTGTCTGGCCATAAACTAATCCAGCCTTGTAAAGTATCCATAAGAATGATGACCAGGATGACACTATCAGACACCTTCTATAAATAATCATAGTCCTTTTTGTTATTATTTAGCCTTTCCTTGCAAGCTTTATCTATTTATAATCCTTTAGTTTGGCCTCAATTCTGACATGAGCTTTCAATCATCAGAACTCCCATGAATTATATTAGTATGAGGCTACAGACAGAAGGTTTTCTTAATGCTGACTCGAAATACAATATTCATAAAGGGGCGAATTGAGTGGCACAGTATTTGTGGTTACCAAATCAGCTCAGTTTCTTTTATTTATAGATCTTTCTGAGCATAACTTCACTGCTGTGCCAGAGGATCAGACTTTGCTGAAGTTCCAGCTCATAAAAACCAAGAGCATTTTAAATAGAAACTTCTATATATGGATGAGAAATTTTAATATTAAGAGAGATGAGCAATAGCTTTTTGATATTGTTATCCATTTATCATGGGTTCTTGCACCTATGGCCATTAATAACGAACTAATAACTTTTGTTCTAGAAGTAAAGTCTCCTTCAAGTCCAGCTTAACTCTTTGAGATTTGATAATAATAATAATAATAATAATAATAATAATAATAATAATAATAATAATAATAATAATAATAATAATAATAATAATAATAATAATACTTTAATTTATAGACCGCGCCCTTTCCTAAACAGGACTCGGGGCGGTGTACAGTCATATTAAAAACAATGTGGATACAAAAATATAAATATACATAGATACATAGATAGACGGAGGAGGTAGGATATGCACTGTACAATAATACATTAATACATGATGAACAAGATACCTGGTTTTTCTTGATAGAAATACATCAATGGTTTCAACTTCCCTGTTTAGCCCTGCAGCCTGGGATTACTTCATGGGTTTTCCTTCAAGTATTAACCAGGTCAAGTTTAGCTTAGCTTTTGAGATCCTGCTAAGGATTTTTTATGAAACTAATATGCAAATCAGACAGAGTAGTGCCAGTGGTATGTTTTCCACTTAAAACTAAGAAACAGCATTTAGACTTATATACCAGGGAATGGAAAATTTGCTACAACCAACTCGCCGCAGCCAACTCAAGTTGGAACAACTCACTGGAGGACAATTTAACAATTCTATTTCAGTATTTAAAATAAATTTAAAAATATTTTAATTTTTGCCATTTACATTTCATTCTGTCCCTCCTTTTGTTTCCTTTCTTTAATGATTCTATTCCACCATTTCTTTGATATTAATGTACCTTTTGTCCCACATGTCCCGCAGTGAGTTGGCTGTGGTGAGTTGGCCATGGTGAGTTGGCTGTGGCAAATTTTCATAGACCCTATATACCACCCAACAGCACTTTACAGCACCCTCTGATTGGTTTACAATATAAGCATTACTTGCATGTTGTTCCCAACAATCTGGGTCCTCATTTTACTGACATTGGAAGGATGGAAGGCGGAGTCAACCTTGAACCCTGTCTGAATTCTATGCCATTGGCAGAATTTGCCTGCAATACTGCACTTTAAGCACCGCACCACCAGTGGTTAAATAGAGAAGTTGAATTTTAATTAGCTAAAAACAAGTACAGTAAGGATGTATTGTCTTCGTGACATCTAAAAAAATAAAAAAAAGTTTACACTCCCCAGCTATATTGTTTATTTTTTTATATCTAGGTTAGCCACAACTCTAATATTTTATCGCAGCTTATCTGAATTAGAATATTGTGCTGTATTTTCATTTAAGCAATGCTGAGAGTGAGAAAGAACCAACTAGGATTGTATTCTATTTCACTTCTTTTCAATAGCTACAACTGACACTGGCATTGTTATTCCATCTCTGCCTCCATCCTTCTCTAGGTACCCACAGTCAAAACCCAAATACTGAACAGCAGTATTCTTGTCGCCATAGTGTTCATATATTTCTAAGTCCTCTGTCAGATCTTGTACTATTTGGAAAGTATCTGCTCATTGTCTATAATTTTATTTGCTGATCCAGTCTGTGCACAAATTCTAGTTCCCTGAGGGGGTGTCCACATTCTAGATTTAAGATTAAAACTCCTGTGGCTTAACTAAAGCTAAGCTAAAACTAAAGGCTAAACTAAAAGCAGAGAGAGACTACCAGAAGACATGGAAGACAGTAGACCAACTTGAATATAATAGTAATATATAATTTGTTATGGGAATAAATGTAAGTAAGTTACAAATCCTGATAACATCCCTATCTCTGCCAGCAGTAGAAACAATTGGAAAGACGAATTCTGAAATATTTATTTTTACTTTCTCTTAAAACTGGCATTATGTCCAAACATTATACCATAGTTATTTTAATTATGGTTTAATAAAATTCAGTTGCCTAATTCCTAACTGAAGTTGGTTTCCATTAATTAACCATATTCAAGTTTTACTGAGGCTTCGTTTAGTGAATCTGAAACTATACATTGAAAAAAAAAATAACAAAAATCTACCAATCTCCTTTTCAGTGTTGGAAGAAATGTCCATCTGGGGGGAGAGACACTGGAAACATAGAGACTGCTTGGAAAGATGTTTTTTAATGGTGGACAGGACCACATAGTTTGAGGGAAGAGATCCTGAGAGTGCCCTGGTTTTATGCCCTCTCTGGGCTTTTGAATTTGCGCTTGTATTCTGATTGGTTGTCAGACTCCCAAGGGGCCATGCAGGGGCAACTCTGTAGGCTGTCCTGAGTCCCAGGCTTGGCTGACCTTTACTGGATGATGTAATCTTCCCAGGTGCCATGTGGTGAGATGGGAAGAGGACTAATCCTATCATGTCCTGAGGGCCATGTCTTAATCCCATTACCCTGAAGCTGAAGGGAGCTTCAGGAAGCTGCTTTGTCTTTAAAACATGTTTCTCCTTTTCTCATCCAAGGAACTATAATATTTCTTAAAATATTTCATTCTTCTAAGAGAGGGGGTGAGTGCTAACTTTCTACACCAGGTAAACCTGACAGGAACAAATTCTATTTTATTGTAAGGCTATATTAACAAAACTTGTGAGTCTCAAGGTACAAATCTCTCCCGGTTTCTTTTTGCAGCCCGAACAAGTTAGGGGAGATCCTTTCTAAATTTCTTTGTCTTTCTTTTTATGTAGCTGTGGAGTCTCCCCTCTCCTCATCTGATCCTTTACCCACCCCCATCCCTTAAGGTCATTCCCACGTATCATTACACATAGTGACTATTAAGGAAGATAATATAACACATGAACCCAGGAGTCATAAGCATGGCTTCACATACTGCACTTCGTCTTTGTTTCTTTAGCTTAGGCTTAGTAAAACACACAAAATCATCCATTGTGGTTTAAAAACCATAATTTATGACTTAGCTTTATATATCTAAAACCAGCCAACTGCTTATTCAACAAAGTATGATTTACGTAGTTCAGAGGCAGGCAATCATTTTGAAGGTAGGGGCTGCAAAAGTACAGGGAGACAGAATGTTGCCCTTTTTAAAGGGAATTTTCCCCCCTAATGAATATGCTTATGAATTCCATCTGAAATTTACTTTTGTGTACATTTTTAAATCAAAAAATTGTGCCATTAAAACAGTGGTTTTGATTGCATAACCTTATAATAGCCTCCAGTTAAACTTTGGTCCAGTTGCCATGATTTTATCTTTTAAGATAGATTTGTCTACATGTTGCCCATAGGTATTTATTCTAATCAAAATGATGAAAAATGTATCATGAAGTAACAACACAAGCCCTGCCATTTTCTACTTGCATCATAAATAAGAAGTAGAATTTGTGTCATACCACACATTTAATCATTCCCCCACTAAATATGCTTACGTTATTGCTCAGTTGCCTAGCTCTGGCTTAGCATGATGCATAACTAAGCCATAGACTCATTTATTTAATATATAGTTTACAAGTACAAGGTACTGCATTTATCCCATCCCATTATTTCTGGTTAGGATATCATAACAACACAGGCACTGAAAAAGGCTTGCAAAAAACAACATATACTGAGGCAGGATTATCACCCTTTTTCTGTTGGAATTTCTGTCTCTTTATCAGCTGCCTGGAAGGCAGAAGTTTAGCTGAGGCAAATTTCCTATCATTTAATACCCATAGCAGGAAAAGCTGTTTGCTGCTAAGCAGCTGTTATATGGCATAATATAAAAATGTTGACAATTCTACATTCAGAAAGTCTTTCAGTTATGTGTCGGCTCTCAGCTGTCAATTCTTTCATAAACAATGCTTTATGAAATGTTTGATATAAAGGATATCAAACCCAGCTGTTGTAACATCATAATTAACTTTTCTGATTCTATTTTTGTCTTTATAGTTTATATAATGATCAATGATTATACTTCTTAAACGGCAAAAAATAAAATTACCTAAAAAATAATAAAGCAGTAACATAGATATGAAAAATAATCACGCAAACAATCCATGTAAATCCTTCCATCCATCCATCCTTCCATCCATCCATACTTCCTTCCTTCCTTCCTTCCTTCCTTCCTTCCTTCCTTCCTTCCTTCCTTCCTTCCTTCCTTCCTTTTTTCTTTCTATCAAACTTCTTAACCAATCTATATAAATTAGGTGTTCTTTCTTTATTTATTTATCAATCAATCAATTAATCAATCAATCAAATTTCTTTACTGCCTATCTCCCTCATAGAGGGGCTCTGGGCAGTGTACAATTTAATTAATATAATAAAACATAAACTGAATAATTTAAGATTATTTAAAAAAAATACAAAATAACATTATAACACAGGTCCGATGGCTGTGTGGGCCCCTGTGTCCCCCATACAAGGCTACACAGCCAGGTTTTGCCCCTTTTGTAGATGGCCAAGAGACTTAGTACCGTATTGCCTCTAACTGCCATTTCTATTATGCTACTATATTGAATCATCTGGAAAAAGATAATTAAGATACCATACTAATAAATAATTAAAACTTCAGCAATAAACAAGAATTTAAAACTTCAGTGCAATTATATGCAGCTCTCATTTCTATTTCACTGACGTCAATAGGCCTTGTTTATACTGTATGGGTAAATTGTATTACTGTATAAGTACAATACAAGACAAGCTTGGAATATTCAACTTGAATTTCAAAACAAAACAAGAGTTTCCTTTACATTGGCATAACTGATAACTCACTTCTAGTAAAAATACTTTGATGGAATTATGAACCATCTGAGACTGAATCTGTACACAAGAAACTTGAATTAGGTGGCAATTCTAGGTACATCGAGGAGTTTCATTGGAATTTCTCTTAAGTAAACATGCATAGGCTAATGTTTCCAATTTCTTTCCTTTCATTTTCTTATTAATATCAAAAATATAATTTTCATAAACGATAAACCATGAAACTATATAGTAGTCAGATGTCTGTTTTCTTAAACAACTCTGTCTAAACTCTTGTAACAATTCAAAGCAGAATTTGAAGAAACTGACATTTCATATACTTAAATCTCATACTCTCAATCCCCCGTGCAAAGTTCAAGTACCAATGCCTAACCCTATCACTGAGATGGATTGATAGCACATCTTACTTCTCAAAAATCCATTTTCCTTTGCCCACACAAATATATTCATCAACAATTCTATTTCTTCAAATTCTTATCTACAGTGTTTTGTTTTTCTGGGATTAAAATGCTTCATAAAGAAAATTCAAGTTTTTCTCTTTTCACCTGCATGATCCTAAAGAAGGTTTCTCCAAACTGGTATCTCCAGGTACATCAGATTTCAATCCCAATAATTCTCCAGCTCAGCTACTAGGAAATCCAACAACTCTGGAAGGCACCAGTTGGGAAGTGCAAAGCTGTTTCAGAATTCAACATATTTAAGCTACACTTTAAATAAGTTTGCATGTCTTTATGTAAAAAAAAAGTTTGATGTGACCCAATTTGAGTTGCACCAAACCAAATAATGTCAGGATGTTTATTCATTAAAGTAACAGAGTAGTAGCAGGGAAAGCCAGATTCTAATCCACCTCAGACACAAAAAAGCACAACCAGTGATTTGGTCAATTCTCAATTCAACCTGCTTTGCAGGAATGTTGTAGGGAAAAACAGAAGAAAGGAGCTCTATGCACATCACCCTGAATTCCTGGATGAAAGAGTATCTAGATTTATAAGCAAATAAATACAATATCTGTAATAGGAAAACACTGTGGATCTGTCAGCTTCAAATGCCTTTCCTCTGTAGAATAAATAAGGTGAAAGCATTGGTGAAGAATTATGCATCCATGTCTACATCGTGGCTCTGCAGGGACTTCAACACACAAAACTTATTTTCCATAAAGCGAAGGATTGGCACAGGACTGTTGTCCCAAAGGTGATTTTTCAAGAGGCAACTGCACCAGAAAGTCCAACTGTCTCTTGAAAAAGCATCTTTGGGACAACCATGATCTGGATGACTGAGAATCTCCACAGACACAGGACTGTTGACTTCAAAGCAAGGAAGGGCAATGTCCTATGAGCAAGGGGGAAATACTGGAACTTCTGGTGTCCAAATACAATTGTATGACTTGAATAATTGGCTTAGGGGAGTGTTTCTCAACCTTGGCGACTTTAAGTCCTGTGGACTTCAAAGTTGAAGTCCATAGGACTTAAAGTCACCAAGGTTGAGAAACACTGGCTTAGTGAGTTCCTTCATTTTAAAAAAAGATGGCCTTTTCTCAACAACTGGTCTATGTCTCCAGCCCTGCGCCCCCCCCCCCCCCGTTTTCAGGCCCAGACTTCCCCCTCCCTCCTGCCTCCAGCCATTTACCTTGAGGTAATCGTTTTCTGAGCGCAGCTCTTCTATCTCTCTCAGCAGCTCTTCTTGGTCTGCCACTAGCTGCCTTTCATAGCAGGGCACCCCCATTGGGATTTTGCCGTCCAAGCGCAGGATCCCAGCACTTTTGGCAGCCGCTTTCTCCGGATCTCTCTCCCAGATCTCCTCCTCGCCTTGGACCCCCGAAGGGGCCGGCGCCGTGCCCGGCCGTTTGCTCGATGGCTCCGACGAAGGCAAGGAGTGCTGGGGGCCGCCGCCTGGCCCTGAGTGGAGAGGGAGAGGAGACGGCGGCGGCTCGCGCTCCCGATCGCTGGAGCCGGTGCCGGACTCGCCATCGCTGTTGGCGGCCTGAGTCAATCTCTGTTCATCGGAGAGCGGCTCGGAGGGGCAGTCCGAGAGGTCCGAGCTGCTGTCCGTGTGGCTGATCCGTGCGGCCGAGGCTGGGGACAAGGCACCTGGCTGAGCCAAGGAAACGCACCGCCTTCCCTTCTTGTTCTTGCCAGACGGGTGGCTGCCTTCGCCGCCGACCTGTCTCGCGATGGCCTTTCCGCCCGCCTGGTCCTGGGCCCGGGCTGCTTTCTTGCTGGAGAGGACGGATTTGGCGGTACCGATTTTGCCAGGCGCGACGGCCCCCAAAGGCGCCGATCCCGCCTTTGAGCCTTGGGCGCAGCTGCGGCGGGAGAGGCGGCACTGGGGTGCCAAGAGCCCCGGCGATTGCGGACGGGATCCCCCCAGCTGGGGCTGCGGCTTGCCCGACAAGCTGGGCGACTTGGGAGGCGCCGGCGGAGGCTTGGCCGAAGATGCCCGGGCGTGGAGATCCTTGAGGAAAGGTCTGGCCGGGGAAGGAGGTCGATGGAGCCGTTTCTTCTCGGCGAAAGAATGGTGGGGAGTCTGCGGCGAGGGCGGCAGCGACTTGAGAGGCTCGATGAGGCTGGTGTCGTTTAAAGTCTCCATAGTCCCGGCTGGTGGAGGAACAGCCAGGGAGTGGCGGACACTTGAGGCTCCTCCAATCTTTTCCAAGAGCAGGAATGAGCGGAGCGGAGACGACGGTGGCCCTGGTGAAGCCCAGCAGCAACCGCGGCTTCCTCAGGTTTTCCCGGTTGCTCTCTCATCACTCCTACTTCTTCCTCACCGGAAAGCTCACACTTTTTTCCTTGGCGCTATTGTGATTCAACGACACTTCTCATCTTCTCTGTGCCCGTCTCCCCCTTCCCGCGCCGAGGAACACAAAACCACAGTCGGTAGCAAAGCTTACTTCTTTTCTCTCTCTTTCTCTCCCTCTCCCTCTCTCCTCCAGTCCTCTGGATGCTCTGGCTCTACGAAGCGCTGCAGCCTGCAACGCCGATTACCTTCCCGCCTCCTCCCATGGAGATGCTGTTTTCCGGATATCTCCTCCGCTCCGCTAGCTCGCAGACCATCGCTCATTCATTCCCCTGGAGTCCTCCTCCTCCTCCTCCTCCTCCTCCCGTATCTTCCGATCTTTCCAGGCTTCTTCCTCCTCGCTTTCGCTCCTGAAATAGAAAAAAAAAACTGCAAACGCCGCTGTCTCCCGTATTGACGCTGCCCCTTCTGTGCGCATGCTCCTCCCCTTCTGACATCTAGCCAAACTGCTCTCGGCGCAAGCCGCTTATTTCCCCCCCTAGGGATCTTTGCGTGCTTTTTATTATTATTATTATTGGGGCTCCTGTGCCAATTAAGTCTATTTTAAATGGGGAGGGGTGTTAATTAAAAGAATCAAATCCTTTTCTTAATGATTGCTGCTTGGCAAAAACAAGCCCTTCACGGGATCAGCAGCATCCTCTGTGTACCTAACTGGAACACATGCTGACACAATAATAAGTTTTATGTTTGGATGGAGGGCAATCAGGTAACATTCACCATTGTGCTGCACAGATAGGGGGAGGTTCACACTGGTGTTCTTACACTCAGACTTGCCTTAATGTTTTATTTTCCTGAAGTGGGTTGCTAGAATTTGTTTCCCCCTTATCTAAGCTGATTGTTGTTTTCTGTTCTCCTTGTAACTTTTAGAAATCTTTTGGAATTATCCATCTTCCTAGTTCTGATATTATTCCTATATTAGATCCAAGGAACATTTTCTTCAATGTTGAGAATGAAGTACTGTATATTGCAGGGGTCCCCAAACTTGCTGGCTTGAGAATTCTGGGAGTTGAAGTCCACAAGACTTAAAGTTGCTAAGTTTGAAAACCTCTGATATATTGTCTGAGTAGTAAAGTTGCATTTGGGCATAAATCAAGTAAATCAATGTTACTACAGTATGTGGATGATAAAAATAAGAACTGAACACATTTTATGAAAACTATTTGAAGTATTTTATAATTCAAAATCTGAACAACCACGCTGCTATTTTTAGCAATTTATTAACATATGAGGTTTTTTTAAAAAAAATCAGAAGTAGGGCAGCCAATGATGAATTCAAACAAGAAAATTTCACATTAAACTTTTATAGAAGATGGTAGACTAGAGTTGGTAATAGCTTTCAGCTTTTTTAAACAAATGACAGAAAGAATCTAATAAAATAATGGAAGTGAAATAAAATGAAAGGTAGATATTTCTGGCACTATGTTATATGAGACAATAAAGTAGCACTCGAATGGAAAAGAAACAGAAATTTAAATTGCACTTATCTTGCCTTGTGTGTTGTCTTGGTTGCTTGAGAAGAATAAAATTATATGTATTTTATGATTTCTAAAAATAAATACATTATAAAATGATTTCTTATTATGTAAGTGATACACGATAGGTGAAAGCAACCTGTTTCTAGTCTTAGATTTTTAGGAACATTAAAGGCCAATAGATTATACTATTTATTTTTAGTCAAATAGGCATTCTTTCTGTCTCAGTTGTAGGAAGTTATCACCTAGCCCTCTCCCAGAAAAATGAAATATCCTAGGAAATATTTTTTTTTTATTAAAAGAGTTTTGTACAAACAAATTTTCCCCCTTTTCACCCCCCCTCCACACAATATAAATCTCATACAAATGCTATACCCCCCCAACCCCCCCGCAAAAATTCACATTCAAATATTATACCAAACACTTTACCCCCTCCTCTCCCCCATCTTAAAATAGATTACTCATAACCCCTCTCCTCCCAACAAAAACTATATAAATTACTCTTAAATTAATAATAACACATTGATCATTTTCTAAGCTAATTTAACATCTATAACTCTTAATATAAATTTCTCCTAGCCTAACAATGTTTCATTAGTCCCATCTTCTAATTTATTCATACATATATATTGCCCCACCCTCCACCCTAACCCTCCCCCACCTCCCATACAAACCCACCCCCCTGACTTCCGCTGTATACCACTCTAACAATTCCAAACATCCCATATACTATTTACTCAGATCATCTATCGGTCTAAACATTCTTACCTAAAGGCTAGGTAATAACTCCTAGTCTGGTATTTATTCTGTATATAATCAATCCATTTTGCCCATTCCTGTGTGTAATCCTCCTGTTTCTGAGCTTTTAAGAAAGCTGAAATTTTTGCCATTTCAGCGAACCCCGCCACCTTCTGAATCCATTGATCAATTGTCGGCAAAAAATCTTTTTTCCAATGTTGCGCAATCAACAACCTAGCTGCTGTAACCATATACAAGGCCAATTTTGTTTCCCCTTTGGTAAAATCCTTAACTATACCCAATAAAAACATTTGTGGAGTGAATTGTATTCTTTTCTTAAATACATTCTGCATAACCCACCATATTTTTATCCAAAAAGCTTTAACCTTGTTACAAGTCCACCATACATGAAAAAAGGTAGCATCTAGACACCCGCATCTCCAACATTTTGGTTGAACATTTGGGTACATGCATGATAATTTTTTAGGATCTAAATACCATCTGTAAAACATTTTATAAAAATTCTCCCTTAAATTCTGTGACTGTGTAAATTTAACATTCTGAACCCATATTTTTTCCCACGTTTCCAACATAACCACTTCACCAAAATTCTGAGCCCATTTAATCATACAATCCTTAACCAATTCACTTTCTGAGTCTCTTTCTAACAGTACATTATATATTCTTTTAACTTGTTTTGGACCAGTCTCTTTTATCTGCTTAATCAGTTCCACTTCTTTATCCATAAAGCCGACCCTGCGATCTTCTTCCCATCTCTTCTGAAGCTGTATGTAATGTAACCAATTTAAAGTAATTCCTTCTTCCAACAGCTGTTCCAAAGTTTTTAACTTCCATTCGCCCCCATCAGCAATAAGCACATCTTTATATAAACACCCCCCGAGTGACTTAATATTCATAATCCCCATGGTGTCTGCAAGATCCAACCAAAGCGGTATTTTATAATCCCAATTGGGCCGGTGCTTCTTCCATATTCTCATCAAGGCACTACAGAGAACATGGTTGTTAAACACTTTATCCACCCTGTCTTCATAAAAAAGATATGCATGCCATCCCAGAACAAGATCATGGCCTTCTATATTGAGCAATTCCATTTTTGTTTTCCCGAACCAATCTGCTACATGCGTTAATACCGCAGCTTCATAATACAATCGAAGGTTTGGGAGTCTAAGGCCGCCTCTTTCACGTGTATCTTGCATAATCTTCATCTTTACTCTCGTTTTTTTCTCCTTCCAAACAAATTTATTTAATGTTGTTTGCCAATTTAACAAGGTTTTATCTGACTTGAGCACCGGAATCATCTGGAATAGAAAGATAAATCTAGGTAGAATGTTCATTTTAATTGCTGAGATCCTTCCAAGCAAAGACAATTGTAACTTTTTCCACGCTTCAAGATCTTTCTGTATCTTTTGCCACAACACTTCATAGTTATTTGAGAAAAGTTTTGTGTTTGATTCTGAAATTTGTATTCCTAAATATTTAACTTTAGAAACTATTTCAAAACCTGCTAAACTTACAAGTCTCTTTCTTTGAGTCTCTGTCATGTTTTTAACCATCATTTTCGTTTTGTTTTGATTTAGTCTAAACCCAGACACCATGCCAAATTCTATTATGATATTTTTCATCTGGATTATTGATTTCAAAGGATGTGAAAGGGTAACAACCAGATCATCGGCGAATGCTCTAGTTCTGTATTCCTTTTGCCTGATAGCTATGCCATCTAAGGATTTTGAGTCCCGAATTGCGTTCAACAAGACTTCCAAAGTTAAAATAAATAACAATGGGGATAATGGGCAACCTTGTCTTGTGCCTTTTTGTATCTCAAAAGTTGTTGACAAATTTCCATTAATAATAAGTTGTGCATTTTGTTGCTGATAAATTGCTCCAATCGCCTGCCGCAATCGTGGTCCCATATCCATCTTTTCCAAAGTCTTGGTTAGAAAGTTCCAATTCACTCGATCGAAGGCCTTCTCTGCATCCAAGAAAACCAGCACTGCAGAGATCTGCTTATTCTTATCAAGATAGTCAATTAAATCTATGAGTTGCCTTACATTCTCCTTCATATGTCTGCCTTCAATAAATCCTGCTTGATCATGATGAATAATCTCTTGAATAACCGGCATCAATCTGTTGGCTAATACTTTAGCAAATATTTTATAATCTGTGTTCAGAAGAGATATCGGCCTGTAATCCTCTGGTTTCTTAGGGCCCTCTTTATCTTTAGGTATCAATGAGATAAAAGCCGCTTTCCATGAGGGAGGTATTTTACCTCCTTGTTGTATATTACAAAATAGTTGTGTAAGATATTCAATCATTTCCAGTTGTAAAGTTTTATAATACATTGCAGTCAAACCATCAGTCCCTGGAGCCTTAGCTAATTTAAGTTGATTTATAACTAAAGTGATCTCATCAGCGGTTATAAGACGTTCCAAATTTGCCTTTTGAAGCACAGAAATTTTTGCAACCCTTTTTCCTTCCAAAAAATCATCTATTAACTTATTCTGTATATTATCCTGTACATATAGCTTAGTATAATAGTCCACAAATGATTTTTTAATCAACTCTTGTTGATATACCATCTTCCCTCGAAACTCAATTTTATCAATAATTCTGTCATTCATATTCCTTCTCAAAGTATATGCTAACCATCTACCAGGTTTATTAGCGTTGGCAAAGGTGTTATGTTTAGCAAATTGCAAATTGGTTGCTGTTTGTTCTGCTATAAGCATCTGAAATTGATCTTTCAACAGCTTTAGCGCCATCTGGAGCGCCTGGTCATTCGGGTTTATTATAAGCAGCTGTTCTTTACGTTTTATTTCATCTTCCAATTCCATTCTCCTTTTCTGTCTAATTTGTTTGTGTTTAAAGTTCATATGTATCAGGACCCCACGCATATAAGCTTTACTTGCATCCCAAACTATTTCAATGGGAGTGCCCTTCTTCATATTAAAACTGAAAAATTCCTTCATGTGTTTTTTAAGTTCATCAACATTTTTTTCATATCCAAATAAATTTTCATTTACTCTCCAAGACCTTCTTGGCCTCATCCCTAATTCAATTTGTAACCACACCGGACTATGATCGCTAAGTGACCTGGCGAAAATCTTGGATTTCTTGGCTTTAGGAAGTAGATCCGGTGTTAACAAAAAGAAATCAATCCTTGAAAAGGATTTATGTCTATCTGAATAGAAAGAAAAATCCATCTCATTTAGATGTTGCGTCCTCCAGACATCTTTTAATTTCAAATCGTCTTGTAAATCAAAAAAAGCCTTTGGTAATTTGGTAGTGAATTTCGTCTTTGTACTCTTGTCTATCTTTGGAGAAATCACTCCATTCCAATCTCCCATTATTAGAATACTCTTAAAGTTCCAGTCTAAAATTTTTAAATGGAGCATCTTATAAAAACTTTCTTGGCATTGGTTAGGAGCATATATTCCTAGCACCAAAATGGAACCGAAGTCTGTATCAAATTGAATTGCTATATATCTACCAGCGTCATCTGCCTCTATAACTTTAGTTGAAAATCTTTTATTTATATATATCACCACACCATTTTTCTTACCAAATCAGAGGCAGCATAAAATGTTCCCAGTTTTGAATTCACTAAGTACTTCTGGTCTTGCAGCCTAATATGAGTCTCTTGAAGGCAAACAACATCATTATTAAATTGCTTCAAATAATAAAATATTTTTTTCCTTTTTTGTGGGGAGTTCATTCCATTCACGTTCCAAGATAATAGCTTAAGCATCTTTAGATCTGGTCTGGAGCGCTGAAAGCATTTGCTGAAGATCTCTCTCCACAAGACCAATCTTCGGCCCTGCTCCTCCCATGGCTCCGGTTTGCTTCTTAGCTTCTTTCTTAGCACATTGTGTTTGAGGGTCGACGCGCTTGTGAGATTCTAACATTTGTCTAGTCGTGAATCTGGTAATACGTTGTTCGACAGGTTTAAATATCGGCATTTCAGTGAGAGACTTAGAAGGTCCTTCTTCCAAGAAGGAACACAACAGAGATCCAGAGGGGTCGACTCCACCTACAGCACCCTGCCCCTCCTTCTCTTTTTGTGTCTGCATTCTTTGCTCTTCTGTCTCTTTCTCAAACATCCTCTGCTCTAAGACATCCAAATCTACTGGTGTTGGTGTAGATGTACGTGGGGGGGTTGCATTTTTCTTGAGTATTCCATGATAAAAGTCTCTGGCTTTATCTATTGTATTCAGACGGTACCTCACCCCTTCATAACTAAATATAACACCAATTGGAACATCCCATCTATACTGTATCCTCTCTCTTCTTCAATTCCACTACCAAAAATCCCAAAATCCCTTCTAAGCTTTAGCATCGCTGGGGGTAATTCTTTAAAGACTCCGATCGTTTTTCCATCTATTTGCAAAGATGAATAATAAGAATTTTGCAGAATATCATTTCTAAGATTTCTCTCAGTAAATATATCACAACATCCCTTGGTAGTTGCCTTTGTGATGCAATACGTGAATTAACTCTGTAAATTTTGTCAATCCTTGCAAAAATCTCAGAAGAATCCTGGATCTTCAATAACGTGGCCAGAGCATCAGCACAAACTTTTCTTAAGTCCTCTCTAGGGTTTTCTCTGATACCCCTCAGTCTAACAGCGTTACTCCATAGATCTAAATTGCATCATGATAATCTCCTTATCCATCCTCTGCATATTCCCCTCCATTTCAACAAATTTCAAATCTGTTTCCTTCGTTTTAGTTTCCAAATCCAAAGCCAGATAATCCAACTTTGCTGTCCACCTTAAGAACAACTTCTAACAAACCTGTGGCTAAAGTGTGTAATTTTTTATCAAGTTGATCATGTTTTTTAATGGTATCCTGAACCATTTCTTTAACCTCCTTAATTTCTTTGCGTAAAAAGCATTTTCTTCCCTTATAAAGTCCTTGAGATCCTGATAATTTATTGTAGCACCCGGTGAAGCTTTTTTTCCCGTTGCCATAATTAATAATTCTTACAGCCGCCTCTAGCTGTCACCATTCAATTAACTTTCGTTTTCCTTAGGTATTAAGCTGTAAATTAATACTTGCAAATGTTTCTTTCTAAGTTGCTCGAAATTAAAACTTTGACATTTAAGTAGTTCAGGTTATGTAAACTGGCTTAAAGATTGTTAATAGTTAGGGTTGTTTCAGCCGTTCCACCTTTACTGCCCCGGCTATCAGCAGGTAATTAGCTTTCGTTTTCTGTAGGTTTTCAGCTATAAATCAACGCCATTTTGAGTCCTTTGTTCTAAGCCCCCGCCTCTCGAACTCAGCAGTAGCGTTCTTTTTAAAGAGATTTTTTTTTTCTTCCCCCAATTAAAACTTAAAATACTTGCAAAAGTCTTGCTTCCTTCTTGGGATGTTAAGATGTTAAGATGTTAAGGCTGCTCCCGGCGACTGGCTCTGCTTTTTATAGCAGAGGTTATCAAAAAGGCAGGAGAAAACAACAACTGCGAAGGGGGGCAAACCTCATCGGACTCCGGAGGCTATAAATCCTCCTGGAGGGTACACGAGGGCTCAACCCAGCAGCTGAATCTCTCCCTCATAAATTCCAAGAATTTACGAGTGTCCGAGGTGTTAAAGATCGTAAAAAAACACCTCTAACTGTCTCTTGATCTGACAGGCTCAAAGAAAAGCCTGCCATCGGCACCAGGAACAACCGGAAGCCAGAGGCTGTGAGTTTTAAAAACCTCTGAGTGAATCCAGGAAGAGGGAAGAGGCATAGGGTTTTAAGTGTGTCCCTATGCAGAAGCTTTGAGTTTTAAGAACCTCTGAGTGAATCCAGGAAGAGGTAAGAGGCAGAGGGTCTGGAAGTGTGTGTGTGGCACAGGCTGTTTGTTTTAAAACATCTGAGTGAATCCAGGAAGAGGGACGAGGCAGAGGGTTGTAAGTGTGTCCCTGTGCAGAGGCTTTGAGATTTAAAAACCTCTGAGTGAATCCAGGAAGAGTGAAGAGGCACAGGGGCTGGAACTGTG